>NC_133617.1:212130316-212430316 GCF_048593235.1 Sminthopsis crassicaudata | reverse complement strand
TTTTTTTACTGAAATATGCAACAAATAAGAAAGTGTATAAGTAAACATTAGTTAATATGATTGTTATTGTCCTTAACATTCTTATGCTAGATTTTCCTGTTTTGCCATATTAATTTTTAACTGAACAATCACCGTTATCTTGTCCTCCCCTTTAGCTGATTCTCAAGTTCAGTAAATCTCCAATAAGTAGCTTAGGCCAACTAACATTTGGGATCTTCCCAAGTTCATCTACCTAGATGCTCGACCTATAGTTCTTCATCCCTTTTGCCCTATTTTATTTAAGACTTGTTCTCAATATTATGAATTTTGATGTTTATTATAGGTTACCTTCTTCTCTTTGTTACATTTTTAAGCTTGTAAATTATAGTGTCTAACTTAAATTGTAAGGAGCTTTTGAGTTAAATCAATGTTTTAAAAATATCATCACCTAGAAGCTTGTTTTGCACATTTAGTAATAGAGATTTAATAAGACTCTATTGATGATGAATTATTTGGAACATTTTTTTGGTTTACTAATGTTTAATCCTATTGACAACAATTTGTGCAAATTCTCTAACGGTTTAAAGTATATGTGGTTGTCAAGATATGGTGTGCATCTTTTGCCATAAAAAGTCAGGGTAGACAGCTTTCCTGAGTCCCAGTAGAGTAGGGACACTTGACTGAAAATCAGAAGCATTGACTTTTATAGTTCTTCCCATATGCTCACCATCTTTATTCTTTTATTTGTACTTAATTTATGTTGTTAGCAGATGCTTTCTTTTTAACACTAGGATCATTAGATATAATTTGGAAGGAGTGCAATCCCATCATTCAATTTGATGACATTATATAATGAAATGGCATGCAGTACAGGCCAAATTATAGTGATAATATTCTAGGTTAGTCCATTTTTAGACTTTTGTGATGCTAAATAAAGTAATTGATTTAACAAGGAAATAAATTATGAAATGCTTTTTAGAGCAACTATATTAATTTGCTTTCTTCTAGAAATTAGAGACAATATTTAATTGGATTGTTTATTAGTGTAGCAGCACTGTTAGTTACCTGCAGTTATGAAGGAACATTTGGGGACCATATCCTGTTGTTCATGTGTCCCTGTTTTCACTGAATCATGACTAGCCAAAGTCTCGCAAATGATATTAAATGAAAGTGCGAATGTATTTAAAATAGAAATGAAGAAACCACAATTTTAATAAATAATATTCTCTCTTACCACCTGATTGGAAGACACTAGCAAGCAAAATACAGGCAAACTCTTCTAACAAAATACATGAAATCAGAAAATAGTCATTCACAGCTGGAGGTGTTCAAATTATCAAGAACAGATTTTCTTTTAGCCAATGCTATGTTTCTCTCAGCATGATAACAAAAATATTGGGAGCTAAACTTCTTGGAATAGTCAACCACATTATTACCAAAAAAACAGAGATGTTTTATTTTCCTTCCAATATTTTCACTTTAACATTTGTAAAAAATTAGTTCCAAATTCTCTTCCTCCAACCCCTGCTTCATTCATTGAGAAGGCAAGAAATATGATACCCTTTGTATATGTGAAGTCATGCAAAACATATTTTTTGGAAATTTTCATTTTTGTCATCTATCATTAAGGTTCAGAATTAATGCCAGAAACAAGGCTTTTCATTTCTTTGGAGTTTCCTTCTTCTCTTCCATCTTAAGCTTAATTTGTCTTTAAGTCTCATTCCAACCTCTCATGAATGCATAATCACCCACCATTCTAGAAACTAGTTTCTTCTGAGCAATATTTTTACTTTCTGTAATTCATAGACGTGTGTTAATAGTGAAATACTTGCATTAGATACACTTAAGTGAATGTAAATTGCTATTTGATTTTCAATACTTTTACCAATTTTGATTCATTTCCACTGTCCTCCATATGCATCACAGAATCTCAGATATGCAAGGAATCTTAGCACCAATCTAATCCAACACATATCTGAAAAAGAAATCTATCTGTAACATAGATTGCTTGAGACTTCAGTTGAGTAGGAAATTATTGCCTCCTGAGACATGCAATTTTGCATTTGGCTGGCTCTAATCATTATGCATATATTTTCTGTTACTTTTTTTTTTCTTTTATTGCCTCTCAGACATTTATATCCATTACTTCCAGTTCTATTTTACGTCCAACATACCAACTATATTTCTTTCTCATAATGGAATTCCCTCAAGTATTTGAAGAAAAGATACCATTTTTTCCTATGATTTTACTTGTTCATGTTCCAAAGTATCAACATTATCTCGTGAATTCATAATAGGAAATGATTTTCCTTGACATTCTCTACACACCCATCTCTGAATCAGATAGTCCTCATGAGTGGTATTGGAGAAAATTCTCCTAAGAGTCTCTTGCTTGTGAGTCTAAAATCTACTTAAATGACTTAAGTGATATCACACAGCAATTCTATTAGCCAATAAACAAAGTATTTAAAAAAAATACTTAGACATGGGAATAATGAATGATAAAAGGGAGGATAAGCAAACAAACAACAAGAAGAAAAACAGCATATCCATGGTAAGAACTGAGATTTAACAGTAAATAATAAAGACAACAAAAGCTGCTTTTTGTGCTAACTTAAGAGTAAAATGAAATTGAGAGTAAAAGGATTGTAGTTCAAAGTGGATGGGAGAATGATAACAGATGATAAAGAGAAGGCAAAACTTTGTAAAATGTCTTTGTCTAGCATAACTGCCAAAACAAATGGTCTTTGGGTAGAAAGAACAGAATAAAATGGTTACTACAAAATTGAAAAGAGATATCAGTAAGAAGATATTAAAAGAATAACTTGTGGCTGCCCTCAATGATTTGAAGTTATGAAGCCCAGACAAAATGCATTTTGGGGCACTTAAAGAACTTGAAGACCAAGTACTTTTAGTTAATAAGATACTCTCTGTGATTTCAGAAATTTCATAGGGGAATTTAGAGGATAGTAAAGATCAGTAAGAGGGCAAATATTATATAAACTTTCAAAAAAACATAGAAAAGAAGGAAAGAAGTTTCTGTAAATTTCTGTAAATTTGATGATTTATAGCAAATTTTATTCCTGCTAAAGTTCTAGAAGATACTATCAAACATTTTTTAATGTTATAAAGGGAATACTAAGCCAACATAGCTTCAAGTCCAATTTATAAAACAAATTCATTTTATTTTTTGACAATTTAAGAAAAATTTATGTATTAGTGAAAACTTTTGATATACTTTACCTCAGTTTTTGAAAGAAAAACTCTCAACAAAATGCTTCATTTTTTTCTTGAGGACAAGATAGAAAGAAAAAAAAATATATGAGTTTAAATTTAAATAGGCTTGAAACCACTTGAAATAATTTACCCATAGATGATGTCAACTTCAAAAGCAGCTTCTAACAGTGTACTTTATGATTCTATCCTTAATCCTTTATTAATTAACATTTTTATTTGTAACTTGGGTGAATGCATAAATGCAAATCTTATGAATTTTTATATGACACAGATTGGAACAATATAGTAAATAAGTAAAAATCTTATCTGCTCCAATCTTGAGTTGAGAAAAATGAGTCGAATTCAATGAAATCAAATTTATCAGAAATGTAAATTCCCATGTAGGAAAAGCAAATACATAGTGATTTTTTTTTATTCCAGATCACCAGATAAAGAAACTGTGTCTATCCTTATTAATATGTAGTCTTAGAGACTAGCAAAACCTTAATATATAAACTTAGAGAGTTGCCTAGATCATAAACATATTACAAAAATGAGGCTTGAATCTAGGGCTTTCTGGCATCCAAATTAGTTCTTTATAATCTATGCCATTAGTTTGTTCTTTTGCAAATAAGCAAAAAAAGAATTTTTGATTAAATATGGAGCTAGATAATAGATAATGTAAAAATAATGTGAAGATTTTGCTCTAATGCAGGATCAGAGTAATGCATGTCATACTGGATGGATCAATAGCAAATGGTTAAAGGGGTATAACCTCACTCTACTTTTCCTTTTAAATAACCACTGTTCTATTTCTGGCTGACAAAAAGAATAAAGCATAATGCAACACATTTAAAGAAGTGGCCAGGTTAGTAAGGTAACTGGAACCTATGAAATATTCAGATCAGTTAACAATTATCATTATCAACAAATACATGGAAGATTGTTAAAATAGGATTAGGACCAGAATTGATCTGCTTGGCCCCAAGAGATAAGAGTGATGGATGGAAATTAAGGAGAGGCAGAATTTAGCTTAATATGAAGAAAATTTACAAAAAATGTGAACTATTCCCACATTACCCCTCATTAAGATATCTGAAGGAAAATTTCATTTATTCCTTTGCTTCCTAGTCTTTTCAATATGAATTGCTGCTACATTTTGTCAAGTGCTTTCTGTTTCTATTGAGATAATATTTTTATTGGTTTTGTTATTGATATGGTTCATTATGCTGATAGTTTTCTAATATTAAACCAGGCCTGCATTCCAAATAAAAATCCCACCTTATTATAGTATAATTCTGTGGTGATAATTTACTGCAATTTCTTTGTTAATGTGTTAATTAATTTTTTGCATGAATATTCATTTGTGAGATTCTTCTGTAGTTATCTTTTTTTTCTTTTTTTTGGCCTTCCTTGTTATAAATCAGCACTATTTTTCTTTCATAAAAATTGATAGGATTCCTTCTTAACCTAAATTTTTTCAAATAATTTATATAGTAATAGAAATCATTGTTATTGAAATGTTTGATAGAGCTTACTTTTGAATATCTCTTGTAAAGGGCAGGCTAGCACCCTGAAGGGCTCAGATTCAACCAGAGTCAGGACAAGCAAAAGTCCTCACCCTACTTTGGGTGCCAAAATGCTATGATATGTTTCTCTAGATTGTCAATCCTTCTCTGGGCGACAGGTTTCTTGGGGAGCTTCTAGGGAGGCAGCCTTAGTTTTAGTTCAGTTCAATAATCCCAAAATGCAGCCAGAAGTTACAGTCCTTTACTGTCTCTTTTCCAAATCTTATCTTTTCTGTCTCTCTCTCTCTCTTTAGTTCCCCAGAGCTCTTGTCAAAGTGTAAGCACCACGGTCTCTAGCTCTCTCTAAATCCAAAGCCTCCAGCCAGCATGAAGGTAACTATGGGAATGAATTCTTGACCCTGCCTCCAAGAACGTGGAATTGTAGGTTTCCCACAATTCAATCCTAGTTGTGAATCTCCTGGAAATCCATGAGCAGGCTTTTTCTTTAGACTTGTGAATCTGCTGGACTTGTGAATCCACTGAATCTTGGCTCTCTGAATCTGCTCAAGCTTCCCTGAAGTTCTCCCAGGAAGTCCTCTCATTGACTCCATCCAAACTGACTTCCCCACTCAATGTTGGCTCCTTATATCTTCCCAAAAAATGGGCTTGTGGGTACACCCTGGGTTTGTGGGAGCTCCTTAAAGAACCAATGAGTGAACTCCTTTAAAGATGTAAACTTCTTTAAAGGTTTGAACTCCTTTAAAGATGTGAACTCTGTACTAGAGAATTGTTAAGTACCAGAAAACTTACTTAGCATCTAATAATAATCCTAACAACCTCTGACCCTGGAGATTTTTTTTTTTTAAATTCATTGATGATTTGTTCCATTTTTTTTCCCCTAACATGGGATTATTTAAGTCATTTTACTCTTCAGTTAATCTGGGCAATTTAATTACAATATTCCTTCAATTTTTCATTTTGAGATCTCTTTCAGGAAGTGAACATTTGATTCTTTCAATGAGAATTTACCCTCTGGTTCAAGGATATCAAAGCAATTTTCATTAATGATTTCTTGAAAGACTGTTTAGATTCTTTCCCTTTTTCTTTATTTTTTTTTTGTTCTGGCTTTCATGAAATTCAACAATTCTTAAATTATATCTGTTGGACATATTTTTCAGATTGAATTTTTTGTTTTTTTCCAATGAAGTATTTTACATTTCTTCTATTTTTTATTTTTAATTTTGTTTGACTGCTTCTTGAAGTTTCATAGAATCATTAGCTTCCATTTACCTAATTCTATTTTTTAAGGTATTATTTTCTTCAGTTGCTTTTTTACTTCCTTTTCCATTTGGTTAATTATACACTTTTTGAAGAATTTTATTTTCACTCTATTTTTGTTTTTTTCCTTTCCAAGCTATTTTCTCTCTTTTGAATACCTCTGGTTTCTTTTTCATATTTTACTTTGACCTTTCTTATTTAATTTAAAATTTTTCCTTGAGCTATTTCAAGAAGTATTTTTGCACATGCAACCAATTCGTATCCCTTTTTGAGGTTTTTCATAGAAGCATTGTTTTCATCTGCATTTGGTGTTTTGAATTTCTCTGTTACTAGGAGTTTTTTATGGTCAAATTTCTTTTTGAGGCTTTAAAAGTTAAACGTTCTCCTGAGATACAGAGGGCTTTGCCTCAACCTTCTTATGTTGGAATCAGTGGCTTGGAGTCTCAGATATTTGGTGACTTGATCACTACACTGGGGTGTAATCTACTGAGGTATACCTGTTTTTGCCTGGATTTAAGGGTTGGTAATTTACCTTCTGTGCTGAGACTGGAGGATCAATCACCAGAGTGCTATACTATAATCATGTTGAACCAGTATTGAATGATCTTGATTTCTGAATATGTGATATGTCTAATACCTCCCTGCTGGCTTGCTAATAGATCTGTGCTGGGCCACACTCTGCTTTCATTCCAGTGACACTGAAGTTACTGAAGTTTTTCAGAGCTGAAAATTGTTACATTACATCTTTTTGTGGGTTTTGTCACTATAGAATCTTGTCACTGGTTTGATTTAAAGTTGTTTCTGAGGGAAATTGAGGAGAGCTTAGGCAACTTCCCCAGCTTTTTTTTTTTCTGCCTTTTTAGCTCACTCTTTGATTTTCTTATCAAAAAGAAATATAAGAGAACCAAGGATAATAATGTTTTATATTATAACATGACATTTAAGAAATGGCTTCTTAGCTAGGCCACAGGCCCTTGAGGTGTTGCATTATTTGCTTTTATTCTATGGTTTTCTTTTGCTGTGGACCCATGCATACATATCTACCAGGGATAACATAAGAGTAAAGCAGACACTTTTTTTTCCCACTCATATTCTTCAGGTCATTAACTCTCCCTCCCATCACCAGTGGTAACTGTGAAAAAAAATATTTAAAACTTAAGTTTTGGCTTCCACTGAGTAAAGAAGCTCAATGTAAATATGTCAGTTATGGTCCATGAATTCATTTGTTACAAGCAAAAACAGTTCTATAGAACAAAATATTCAAAATTTGAAATGATAGGACAACTTAAAAGTAAACAAACTACCTAACTAAATATTGTTTTGCTTTATCTGTGAATTAATATTTTGTTGTTTGGTCACTCCAGTCATGTCTAACTCTTTGTGATCCCCTTCAAGATTTTCTTAGTAAATCTACTGGTTTATTTTGCTATTTCCTTCTCTAATTGATTTTATAGATGAGAAAACTAAGGCAAACACGGTTAAGTGACAAGTCCAGAGTAAGACAGTTACTAAGTGTCTAAAGATAGATTTTTAACTTAGGTATTTCAAGTTAATTTTGAAACCATGTAAATATGGTATTGTATTCTACTTTATTTTGACACTTTACTTTCTCCCTTAAACTTAAAAACCTTACAGAAAAAACTAAAAATTTAGCAATTTTTTTTTGGGCCAATCTATCAAATTAGCAAAAAAAAAAAAAAAAAAAAAAAAAAAAAGTATGATTTCTTTGCAGACTTTCAAATGTTGAAACATGTTTACCATGTTGAGACTGAAATAATACATTCTTTATCAATTTCTTTTGAAAGAGAAATTTTAACATCTGGAAACACTGCAGAAGACTTTCAAAAGTTCTTTCAATGTTGTTTGAATTAAATTTGAATATTGTTTTCATAATCTTGTTTCTGATATAAATTGTGTCTAAGATGTTGACTTAGCTAAGAATCAACAAGTGATCTTAGGACAAAAATTTTATTACTATGGAATGTAACTCAAAAAGCTTTTGAAGTCTTAAAATGTTCCTTGAGAGAACATCACCTTCACCATGTAAAATAAAATTTGGAAGCTCCATTTGAATATTCTGCCTTTGAAAATGAGGATTTTTCCAATATTTGTCATCTTCAAAACAGAAATAAACAGTCAGAATTGATTGAATGTTCAATATGACATACATAATGCCTTTTCAAAGGCAAACCCATAGCTTAACGTTGCCCATCAAATTAATAGCCTTGAAATTGCATTTTTAAAATTAATTAAACATTTTGATTAATGTTAAATTAATTTTAAAGATTATATATGATATATATTTATTAATGCATATATTTATTTGTGATATTTTAAAATTATGATATGTATATTGAAATATAGCATTAATTTTTAATTATGTACATTTTCATGCATGTAAAAAGGTCATTCTGTTTGCAATATGCTTTTACAAATTTTTTCCTTAAATAATTAACAATTATCTAAAACAGCTCTAAGGATCCATCTTATACACACCTTTTCTAGAGAAGCAAAATTAAAAATAAAGAAAAACTTACACATGCTAGAGAGATTGAGAGAAAATATATACATTTGAATCACTGGTGAACATGTTAAATGGTCTAAACATTCTGGAAATCAATTTGCAAATAGGCTTCTAAAGGTATTAACTCTATATATTCTTTAAATCAGTTGTATGAATAGTCTGTAGCACAACTTTTTAAGCCTTGACCCCCATATGAGGGTTGTAACTGAATGTGGGGGTTGGCAATTATGAGTTATTGTCAAATGTTGATTTATATACCTATTTTATATAGCTACATACCAGGGATCATGTAAAGATTTCTCAAGTAAAAGAGGTTTATGAGTGGAAAAAGTTTAAGAATCACTGTTCTGTAATACAAAGAGATAAAAAGAGGCAAGAAAAAGATCTAAAGGTAGAAATAGATTGATAGCAGCTCTATTTGTGGTGACAAAGAATTGGAAAGTTAGAAAGTCAGTCTTTCCATTTGAGGAATGACTGAAAAAGTTATGGCATATGAATGAGATAAAATAATAGTGTCTTGGGAGAAACAATAAAGTGAATGATTTTAGAGGAAACTGGGAAAATTTCTTTGAACTTAAATACAATGAATTAACAAACAAAATTAAGAAAATAATTTATTTAATAATAATATTATAATATTATAATATAATAATATTATAATATAATAATAATATTATAAAGACAGTCTACTTTGAAAAAAAACTAGGAACTCTGATCATCAAGACAAACATCCAGGATTCTAGTACTCAAGAAGAAACAAGTCACCTACCTCCTAATAGATAGGTGATCGTTTCAGTACAAATCGAAACTTTTTAGAATTCAGAGAGTGAGTAGACCCAAGCATTTCTGATCAAAGTAATTATGTCATTCTGTTCAAATACTGTCCTTAACTGTGATTTGATCAAGGTTTCATCACTAATTTATTTGAAAACAGATATTAAGCTTAAATTTGTGGCTAATTTGTTTATGACAGAATTATGTAACAGCCTAAGGAGACAGTATACTGAACTGAGTATAAAAATATGGAAATTAATGTTGATATATGTATTTATACATATTTATCATATACATATCAATGTGTAACTGTTTATAAAGTTAATTGTATTAGAACCTGTTCTCTCACACACATATACACACAAATCCACAGATGTGGAGATACAGATGAAAATGTAGATTCCTATACATGGCTCAAAAAATTTACTGCATAAATATAAATCAAGATGTGATAATGAAAAATTTATTATTGTGATTATTGTTCTTTTTCTTCATGTGATATAGAGAACATATTTAAAATCAGAAGTTAATTAAAAAAATAAGGATATCAATTTCAGCTCAATGTAGGGACACATTTTCTTACTATTAGTGCTTTTGAAAGCTGGAATGCACTATCACTAACATTCACATTCATTAATGTTCTTCAACAAAATTACAGATTTATTCTTTAGGATATTGGAGAAATTTTCTGGTCATTTAATTTCCATTTCTAAAGAATTTCTTTGGTCCTCATCTTTTGATTCTCATTCCCCTTTTTCTCTGGTATTTGTCACTGTATTCTACTCTTTTCTCCTGCATATTTTCCTTTCCATGGATTTTTCTGTTTCCATGGTTCTTTTATTATCTTCAATGAACTCAAGAAAAACAATTACTAAATACCTATTATGTTCCAAGCACTGTGTGAAGCACTGAAAAGATAACTAAAAGAAAGACATCCTGCCCTAAAGGAATTTACAATCTAATTGAAAAGACAACACACAAAATGAAGCTGAAAAAAGAGACAAATTACAAACTTCCCATTACCATGGCATGATTTTTCTGGAATTGAAACCAAATTGAGCTTCTTGTGAGAAACAGGATTATGTAGAAAATTCAGAGCTTCCTATAAAGGCAGACTTTAATACAAGTTTATTGCTCCACTCTCTAGAGCTCCAGTTAGAGGATAGAGAGACAACAATGAAAGCTGAGAAGTATCAAAAATTAATCTGCATCCTGATTAGATTTTATGTAATTAGCATATTCTTGTAGAGGCATGATATTCTATGGTTTTGAAACCAAGTTGAGTTGCTGATGGAAAACAGTTATATAAGTTATCAATATAATTTATAGCTGAGAGGTGGATACATTCTTCTCTCTTTTCCTCTTCTTCATACTTTTCTACTCTCCCTTCCTTTCCACATCTTTAATACCCATTTTCTTCTACTATTGGTAACACAACAAGTTTAGTTCAGGCTCTTTTTATTTCTTCTCAGAACTATTGAAATAGCCTTTCTATAGCCAGAATGCAATATCATCAATCCATCAAGGATAAGTTGACATTTCTAAAGCTCAAGTGAGTGACATTGCCTTTCCTTTTGCACAAAAAATTTCAGCTCCCAATCATCATTAAGTTAAATAAAGATTACCTTGACTTTTAAAATCATTCACAATTGTTGTCCAAACTATCTTTTTGAAATGATTACAAATTACTTCCAACTCTATATTCTTACAAAGAATATCAATATAAATATAAAGAATTATATAATATATAATATAAAGAATATCAATATCAATATAAAATCTTTCACAATTTCTGTGCAAGCTATCTTTTTGAAATCATTACAAATTACTTCCAACTCTAAATTCTTGCAAAGCTAGCATGTTTTCTTTTTTATCAAACTCATAATTTTATTACCTACCTCCATGCTTTGCATAGCCTGTACCTTAGGCCTATAATGAACACGCTTATGCCTTTCATTTTATGTAACTTATAATTTTGTGTAACACTCAGTTCAAGTACTGTCTCTTACATGAGACCTATTATTATCTTCTTCAGGACTCCTCCATCATTCTGTGTGCTCAAAATTATTTGTTTTTAGATAATAAAAGAAATGAGAACTAGACTTCAATTTCTGATAAAGAGCATTGCTTACATGAGAAAAGTCTTTTTACCAATGCTTTCTCAATGTTTTTACAACTTATAATCTTAGATAGTTTTTTAAAGCATTGAAAGGTAAAGTAATGAAAACTTCTGGGGTGGAGCCAAGATAGTAAAGTCAGGAAGCTGCTTGAGCTCTCCCAGTTTTCCTTAAGAACCACATGAAACTAAATGTTTGAAGACAGTCTGATGGAATGAAACTACTCTGGAAAAACTTCAAGAAATGCCAGTCTAAGTCAGAAGAAAAGGGATTCAGCCCAGATCAAAGAGACTGGGAAAGCTGGTGAGAGAATGTTAATCTCACCATAATCAGCACTGAGACCCTCAGTCCTGGCTTAGCAAAGGAGCACAGCAGGGGGACAGCTTCTAGTCCCATCTCAGAAAGTAAATTTTGTCTGGGAAATCATATTACTGAAAAGAGGAGACAAAAGCTACCCCTTGCAACTCAAAGGCCCCTGGGCTCAAAACCCAGGCTCAGAACTTCCCAGGAAGCTTAGGGCAATGCCCCTTTACCTCAGAAGTAGAGCTTAACCAAAAAATGAGGAAATACCAAAAGAAAATAAAAGAATTGTTCAATAAACACAAAAGAACCTTGACCATAGAAAGCTACTATAGTGACAGGTAAGATCAAAACACCAATTCAGAAAAGACCAAAATCTCCACAAAAGAAATTTCACAGAGTGATATGAATTGGTCTTAAGACCAAAAAGATTTCTTAAAAGTGCTCAAAGAAGACTTTAAAAAAGCAAATAAGAGAGGTAGAAGAAAAAATGAGAAAAGAAGTGAGAGTTATGAAAAAGCAATTCAACAGGGGCAGCTAGGTGGTGCACCAGCCCTGAAGTCAGGAGGACCAGAGTTCAAATATGTTCTTGGACACTAACACTTCCTAGTTGTGTGACCCTGGGCAAGTCACTTAACCCCAATTGTTTCAGAAAAATAAAAAAAAGAAGAAGAAGAAGAAGAAGAAGAAGAAGAAGAAGAAGAAGAAGAAGAAGAAGAAGAAGAAGAAGAAGAAGAAGAAGAAGAAGAAGAAGAAGAAGAAGAAGAAGAAGAAGAAGAAGAAGAAGAAGAAGAAGAAGAAGAAGAAGAAGAAGAAGAAGAAGAAGAAGAAGAAGAAGAAGAGATTCAACAGCTTAAAAAAGGAAGGGAAAAAAAAAAAAAAAACAACTGAAGAAAACTCTTAAAAATAAAATCGGCCAAATACAAAAAGCAAATTCACTAAAGAGAACAACTTCAAAAGTATAATTAACCAAATGGAAAAAGAGATACAAAACATAATTGAAAAACAAAACACATCTAAAACTAGAACAGGAAAAATAGAAGCTAATGATTCTCTGAGATAGCAAGAATAATTCCAAAAAAACAAAGAGAATGAAAAAAATGCAAGAAAACGGGTGAACTGGAAAATAGATATAGAAGAGACAATTTTAAAATTATTAACATGAATAAAAATCGCATTGATAGCATTGTTTAAGAGATCATTAAGGAAAATTTTCCCAATATTCTAGAAGCAGAAGGGGAAATATTCATTGAAAAAAAAATCCATAGATCATCTTTGGATTCAATGAGATAAAGCAAAAGGAATATTGTTGCAAAACTTCAGAAGTACAATATCAACTGAAAAATCAAGCTGCCAAACAAAGCAATTATGATATCAAGGAGCAACAATGAGGATTATTCAGAATCTGGAAGCTTCTACAATAAAGGATTAGAAGACCTGGAATACCACATATAAGGGGGCAAAGAATCTATGGTTATAACCAACAATTAACTATCCAGCAAGATTCAGAATCATCTTCCAGGGGATGCAATGGATCTTCAAAACAGTAAGAAACTTTCAATCATTATTATTGGGAAAAAACAAAACAAACAAACAAACAAAAAAAAAAAACATACAGAAAATTTATTCTACAAACATAAATATAAAAATTGAAATGGGGGGAAATACACACACACACACACACACACACATATACACCCCACACACATTTTAAATATATATATATATATATATACATACACATACACACACAAACATATATATATATATGTAATTTAAAGATTTAACTATTTGCATCCTTAGATGGAACTTGAGAATTGCATCTATCACTGTGTCAGACAGAGGGAGGCATCACATGGACACAGGGGGTGGTATGAATGGACTCTGATGCGATAACATCTAAGAAAAAAATATTAAGGGGTGAAAAAAATGTCTGAACTGGAAAAAGAGGAAAGGGGAGATATAATGGGACAAATTATATCACATAAAGAGGTACAAAAGACCTATTACAATGGATGGCACAAAGGCAAAGAAGGCAGAGGGATATGCATAGTCTGAAACTTGATGCCATCAGTTTTGGCTCTCAGAGGAAATAATTCAATAATTCAGTTGGGTATAGACATTTATTTAACCCTATAAAGAAGAATAAGAAAAAAGCAAAAAGAAAAGGCAGGGTCAAGAAGGAAGGAAAGGCAGAAACACTAGGAAAAAATACCCACAAGAAGGGGGTGAGGGGTGATGGAAGATAAGGTCATGTTTGGGGTGGCTAAGATAGCACTACTAAGGAGAGGGGGGAAAGAGAGAACAAAAATATATACAGGGGAGAAAATAGGATGAAGGGAAAAATAGAAGCTAGTAGTCATAAAACTATGTGACTAAAACATAAAGTGGAGGTTACTGAATTGGTCATGAAATTACAAAAGCTACAAAAAGAACAAATTAAACCCTCCCAATTAAATATCAAATTAGAAATTCTGAAATGAAAATAAGAGATTAATAAATTGAAATTGAGAAAAAAAAACTATTGAACTAATACATAAATATGAGTTGGTTTTATGAAAAAAAATGAACAAAATAGATAAACTTTTAGTTAATTTGTTTAGAAAAAGGAAAGAAATAAACCAAATCACCAGCATGAAAAAAAAAAAAAAAAGATTAACTTGCCACCACTGAAAAGGAAATTAATGTAATAATTAGGAGCTATTTTGCCCAAATTTATGGCACAAATCTGACAATCTAACCAAAATGGATGAATATTTACAAAAATTTAAATTGCCCACATTAAAAGAAGAGGAAATGAACTGCATAAATAGTCCTATTTTAGAAAATAAAAATAAAAATTAAAATTAAAACAAAAACAAAACAAAACTGAATAAGCCATTAATGAATTCATTAAGAATAAATCTGCAGGATCAGATCATTTCACAAGTGAATTCTGCCAAACATTTAAAGAATAATAAATTCAAATACCATGTAAATTATTTGGAAAAATAGGTAAAGAAGGCATACTGCCAAATTTTCTTCTCTGACACAAATACGGTACTAATACCTAAACCAGGAAGAGCCAAAACAGAGAAAGAAAATTATAGACCAATATCCGTAATCAATATTGATACAAAATTTTAAAAAATATATTAGCAAAGAGATTATGGCAACTTATCAGTAGGACAACACAGTATGACCAAGTATGGTGTATACTGGAAATGTAGAGCTAGTTTAATATCAAAAAATCTATTATCATAGTCAACTCTATAAATAACATAATCAACAGAAATCATATGATAGTCTCAGTAGATGCAGAAAAAGCTTTTGACATATTATAGCACCCATGCCTATTAAAAACATTAGAGAGAAGATGGATAAGGAAAGTTTTCCTTAAAATAATAAGCAGTATCTATTTAAATCCAAGAGCAAACATTATTTGTAATGAAGATAGATGTATTCCACTAAAATCAGAGGTGAAACAAGAATGCCCATTATTACTATTATTCAACATTGTACTACAAATTTTGACATTAGCAATAAATAAAAAGAAATTAAAGGAACTAAAATAGTCAATGAGAAAATAAAATTGTCATTCTTTGCAGATTATATAATAATATATTTAGAGAATCCTAGAAAATCATCCAAAAACCCACTGGGAACAATGCATAGTTTCAGTAAAGTTTCAGGATGTAAAATAAATCTATACAAATCATAAACATTTTTATCCATTACTGACAAAGCCCATCAGTAAGAGATGGAAAGAGAAAAAATTTTTAAAACCCCTGTAGACAAAATAAAATATTTGGGAGTCTATTTGCCAAGACAAAGCCAAGACTTATTTGAACATTGAAAAATATTATATCAGAAAGTCAGCAAAGGCCTACTATCTCACACCCCCTCCCAAAATAAAGTCAAATGGGGCACATGATTTGACCATAAAGGATGATATAAACAAATTAGGAGACTAAAGTTTAATTTACCTATCAGATATTTGCAGAAGAGAGGAATTCATGCCAAAAAGAACTAGAGATCATTATGAAAGCCAACATAGATTTCATTATATTAAATTACTTTTGAAAAAAAATTTGGTCAAAACTTTTTGCAAAAACAAAATTAACAGAAACAAGATTAAACAGGAATTATGAAGTTGGGAAGCCAGTGTCCCTGACAAATATCTCATTTCTAAAATATATAAAGAATTGTGTCAAATTTATAATACAAGTCATTCCTCAATTGATAAATTCAATATTCATATCAAAGGATATGAACAGATAATATTCAGGTGTTGAAATTAAAGCCATCTGTCTATGAAAATATGCTTTAAATCACTATTGATTAGAGAAGTAGAAATTCAAACAACACTGAACCTCACACATCTCAAATTGGCTAAAATGACAGGAAAAATAATGACAAATGTTGGAGGGTAAGTGGGAAAACTAGGACACTAATGCATTATTGATGAATAAAGGACTATAAAACTGTGCATACCAAAATAGAAGATATTTTTGTAGTAGCAAATAATTGGAAAATGAGTAGATGCCCAACAATTAGGGAATGGATGAATGTTATGGTATATAACTATTGGGGCATTATTGTTGGATTAAAAATGATGAACAATGCGATTTAAAAAAGATTTACATGAATTAATGCTGAGCGAAACAAGCAGAACCAGGAATACATCATAGTCGATAACAGCAAGAATGAGCAATGAATAACTAGGAAATACTTGGTTCTTCTTAAATTTTCCATGATCTGAAACAATCCCCATTAAACTTTGGACAGAAAATGTCACCTGCATCCATAAAAAAGAATTATGGAGATTGAATATATATCAATACAAGCTATTTTCACTTTTTTTTTTTTTTTTTTTTTTTTTTTTTTTTTTTTTTGTCTCCCATGGATTTTCCATTTTGCTCTGATTTCTCTTTCTCAATATGATTTGTACAACAATGTGTATTTAAAAAAAGAGTTAAAAGAAACAGAAAGAAAAGTTAAGTAACATACCCAGGTTCATTCCACCAATATTTGTCAAATATAATTCTTTAATCCAAGTCTTTTAAGTTGGCCAACACTGGCTGTTTATGCACTATACCATGTTGCTTTCCATGTTGTCTTCTTCTCTTCGGATTTCCGGCCAAGATGGCGGCGTGGAGGCAGACAGCTGCTTGAGCTCCTCGTTTTCTCTCAGAACTTACTTCATGACAAGCCTCTGACTTAATGCTTGACCCAGAAAGAAATCCACAAATTATCACCAAGAGAAGACATCCTTGAAAGTCGCCAGAAAAGGTCTGTGTTTGTTCGGGGGAGGGTCAATCAGACTGGGCACAGACTGAGGGCAGACAGCCAGAGCAAGACAGGCAGCTCACACAGCTCAGACCAGAGGGGGAGGGGTGTGATCTCTGCCATTTATGTGAAAGGGCTTTTGCCCCAGTGTGGATGCTCCGTCTTGGCAGCAAGCCAGGAGCGGTGGAGAGGGTGTAAACACTGGAGGTGAAGATTAAAACCCCAGAAAGCCAGCGTCTCTCAGAGCCCGGCCACCCCCAACCCCCACCTGGACTGACTTGGTGCATTCTCAGAGCCTCAGAGCGCAGACTCAGTACAGTCATTGCTGTTCTGTTAGTGGCTCTCTGCTGCCCTACTCCCAGTCTGTAGAGGAAGCCCATCCAGCCCTATCCCCCTCAAAACAGACCAATTGTTTCTCTTGTCAGTTTGTTTTCTTTGATTCCTACTCTGACAAGATGAACAAAAAATTCAAAAGGGCTCTAACCATTGACAGCTTCTGTTTGGAGAGGAAGCAGACTTCAAATGCTGAGGAGACTAGGAACAGACTGTCCCCAGATGTATCCCCTGGGAGGGATATAAGCTGCTCCTCAATACAAAAGAACCTCATAGAGGAAATCAAAAAGGCTCTCACAAGAGAGCTGGAAGAGAAATGGGAAAAGGAAAGGGAAGCTTGGCAAGAGAGCCTGGAGAAGTCAATCCATGCATTCAAAGACAGAGTGGATATAGAAATCAAATCATTGAGAAACAAGATTAGTGAGCTGGAAAAGGTAAACAACTCCAAGGAAAACAGGATTAGTGAGCTGGAAAAGGTAAACAACTCCAAGGAAAACAGGATTAGAGAGCTGGAAAAAGAAATCAGCTCTCTAAAAAATAAAATGGATAAAATGGAAAAAAATTCCATAGAAGATAAAAACTCAATTGGACAATTACAAAGAGATATAAAAAAAGTGAGTGAAGAAAATACATCATTGAAAATTAGACTGGAACAAGTAGAAATGAATGATTCAAGGAGAAACCAAGAGGGAGTCAAGCAAAACCAGAGAAATGAAACAATTGAAAAGACTGTCAAGTACCTTTCCAGAAAGACAACAGACCTGGAAAACAGATCCAGGAGAGACAATTTGATAATAATCGGACTCCCTGAAAAATGGGAGGAAAAAAAGAGCTTGGACACCATTTTTGAGGAAATTATCAAAGAGAACTGCCCAGACGTTTTGGAAACAGAGGGTAAAATAGACATTGAAAAAATTCATCGATCACCTACTGAAAGGGACCCTAAAATCAAAACGCCAAGAAATATAGTGGCCAAGTTCAAGAACCATCAGACAAAGGAAAAGATATTGGAAGCTGCTAGAAAAAAACAATTCAGATATAGAGGATCCACAATAAGGATAACACAGGATCTAGCAGCGTCCACATTAAAAGAACGCAGGGCCTGGAACATGATATTCCGAAAGGCTAAGGAACTTGGTATGCAGCCAAGAATAACTTACCCAGCAAGAATGAGCATCGTTTTCCAGGGAAGAAGATGGACATTTAACGAAATAAATGAATTCCATCTCTTTTTGATGAAAAAACCAGACCTACATAAAAGGTTTGATCTTCAAAAACAGAACTCGAGAGACTTCTAAAAAAGGTAAAAAGAAATCCTGAGAACTATACTTCTGTCAAAAAAATATGTAAAGAACATATGTACAATTTGTCTTAGAAACTAGAGGTGGAAAGGAGATTATATCATAAAAAAGCATAAAGTGGTGGTACTACATCTCATGAAGAGGCAAAGGTAACCTATTATATCTGAGAGAAAGAAAGGAGGGAGATGAACATAGTGTGTATCAATAGACATATTCGATTTATGGTGAAACTTCTTCCACTTCATTGAAATGTGAAAGGGAAGGAGTAAGCTAAGGGGAAGGGAATACAGTAATTTCGAGGAAAAGGGGTAAAATAAGGGGAAGATCTTTAAGGTGGGGTAGGGATCCTAAAAAGGGAGGGCTGTGAAAAGCAAGTGGTGTTTACCAGTTGAATACTGGATAGGAGGGTAAAAGGGAAGGAAAGGGGAAAAGCATAAGCAGGGGTTAATAGGATGGCAAGCAATATAGAATTAGTCCTTCTAACCATAAATGTGAATGGGGCAAACTGCCTCATAAAGAGGAAGCAGTTAGCAGACTGGATTAAAAGTCAGAATCGTCCTATATGTTGTTTACAGGAAACACACCTGAAACAGGATGAGACATTCAAACTAAAAGTAAAAGGGTGGAGCAGAATCTATTATGCTTCAGGCAAAACCAAAAAAGCAGGAGTAGCCATCCTCATCTCAGATCAAGCAAAAACAAAAATTGATCTAATTAAAAGAGATAAGGAAGGGCATTACATCCTGCTAAAGGGAAGCATCAATAGTGAAGCAGTATCAATATTAAACATGTATGCACCAAGTGGTGCAGCATCTAAATTCTTAAAAGAGAAATTAAGAGAGCTGCAAGAGGAAATAGATAGCAAAACTATAATAGCTATAATAGCGGGAGATCTCAACCTTGCACTATCAGAATTAGATAAATCAAACCACAAAATAAATAAGAAAGAAGTCAAAGAGGTAAATAGAATACTAGAAAAGTTTGATATGATAGATCTTTGGCGAAAGCTAAATGGAGACAGAAAGGAATATACTTTCTTCTCAGCAGTTCATGGAACCTATACAAAAATTGATCATATACTAGGGCATAAAAACCTCAAAATCAAATGCAGTAAGGCAGAAATAGTAAATGCATCCTTTTCAGACCATAATGCAATCAAAATAACATTTAATAAAAAGCCAGGGGAAAATAGACCAAAAAATAATTGGAAACTAAATAATCTTATACTAAAGAATGATTGGGTAAAACAGCAAATCATAGACATAATTAATAACTTCACCCAAGAAAATGACAATAATGAGACATCATACCAAAATGTGTGGGATACAGCCAAAGCAGTAATTAGGGGAAGTTTTATATCTCTACAGGCCTACTTACATAAAATAGAGAAAGAGAGGGCCAACGAATTGGGTTTACAACTAAAATTGCTAGAAAAGGAACAAATTAAATCCCCCAGACAAACACAAAACTTGAAATTCAAAAAATAAAAGGTGAGATTAATAAAATTGAAAGTAAAAAAACTATTGAATTAATTAATAAAACTAAGAGTTGGCTTTATGAAAAAACCAACAAAATAGACAAACCCTTAGTAAACCTGATTAAAAAAAGGAAAGAGAAAAAGCAAATTGATAGTCTTGAAAATGAAAAGGGTGAACTCACCACTAATGAAGAGGAAATTAGAACAATAGTTAGGAGCTACTTTGCTCAACTTTATGCCGATAAATTCGATAACTTAAATGAAATGGAAGAATACCTTCAAAAATATAGCTTGCCCAGATTAACAGAGGAAGAAGTAAGTAGTCTAAATAGTCCCATCTCAGAAAAAGAAATAGACCAAGCTATTAACCAACTTCCTAAGAAAAAGTCCCCAGGACCAGATGGATTTACAGGTGAATTCTACCAAATATTTAAAGAACAACTAACTCCAATGCTATGTAAACTATTTGAAAAAAATAGGGATTGAAGGAGTCCTACCAAATTCCTTCTGTGACACAGACATGGTACTGATACCTAAACCAGGTAGATCAAAAACTGAGAAAGAAAACTATAGACCAATTTCCTTAATGAATATTGATGCTAAAATCTTAAATAAGATATTAGCAAATAGACTTCAGAAAATCATCCCCAGGATAATACACTATGACCAAGTGGAATTTATACCAGGAATGCAGGGCTGGTTTAATATTAGGAAAACTATTAGTATAATTGACCATATTAATAATCAAATTAATAAAAACCATATGATCATCTCAATAGATGCAGAAAAGGCATTTGATAAAATCCAACATCCATTCCTACTAAAAACGCTTGAGAGTATAGGAATAAATGGACTATTCCTTAAAATAATAAGGAGCATATATTTAAAACCTTCAGTAAACATCATATGTAATGGTGATAAACTAGAACCTTTCCCTGTAAGATCAGGAGTGAAACAAGGTTGCCCACTATCACCATTACTATTCAATATAGTACTAGAAACTCTAGCCTTGGCAATAAGAGCCAAGAAAGAGATCCAAGGAATTAGAGTAGGAAATGAAGAAATCAAATTGTCACTTTTCGCAGATGACATGATGGTATACTTAGAGAACCCCAAAGACTCTGCTAAAAAGCTATTAGAAATAATTCAGAATTTTAGCAAAGTCGCAGGATACAAAATAAATCCACATAAATCCTCAGGATTTTTATACATTACCAACACAATCCAACAGCAAGAGATACAAAGAGAAATTCCATTCAAAATAACAGTCGATAGTATCAAATATTTGGGAATATATCTACCAAAGGAGAGTCAGGAATTATATGAGCAAAATTACAAAACACTTGCCACAAAAATAAAGTCAGATTTAAATAATTGGAAAGACATTCAGTGCTCTTGGATAGGCCGAGCGAATATAATAAAGATGACAATACTCCCCAAACTAATCTATTTATTTAGTGCTATACCAATCAGACTCCCAAGAAACTATTTTAATGACCTAGAAAAAATAACAACAATATTCATATGGAAGAATAAAAGGTCGAGAATTGCAAGGGAACTAATGAAAAAAAAGTCAGAGGAAGGTGGTCTAAGTGTACCTGATTTAAAGCTATATTATAAAGCAACAATCACCAAAACCATTTGGTATTGGCTAAGAAATAGACTCGTTGATCAGTGGCATAGGTTAGGTTTACAGGGCAAGATAGTGAATAAAAATAGCAATCTAATCTTTGACAAACCCAAAGATCCCAAATTTTGGGATAAGAATTCATTATTTGACAAAAACTGCTGGGAAAACTGGAAATTAGTATGGCAGAAACTAGGCATGGACCCACATTTAATACCACATACTAAGATTAGATCAAAATGGGTCCAAGATTTAGGCATAAAGAACGAAATCATAAATAAATTGGAGGAACATGAGATGGTTTACCTCTCAGACTTGTGGAGTAGGAAGGAGTTTGTGTCCAAGGGAGAACTAGAGACCATTATTGATCACAAAATAGAACATTTTGATTACACCAAATTAAAAAGTTTCTGCACAAACAAAACTAATGCAAACAAGATTAGAAGGGAAGTAACAAATTGGGAAAAAATTTTTACAGTTAAAGGTTCTGATAAAGGCCTCATCTCCAAAATATACAGAGAATTGACTTTAATTTATAAGAAATCAAGCCATTCTCCAATTGATAAATGGTCAAAGGATATGAACAGACAATTTTCAGATAATGAAATTAAGACTATTTCCACTCATATGAAAGAGTGTTCCAAATCACTATTGATCAGAGAAATGCAAATTAAGACAACTCTGAGGTATCATTACACACCTGTCAGATTGGCTAAGATGACAGGAACAAATAACGATGAATGTTGGAGGGGCTGTGGGAAAACTGGGACACTGATGCATTGTTGGTGGAGTTGTGAAAGAATCCAACCATTCTGGAGAGCAATCTGGAATTATGCCCAAAAAGTTATCAAAATGTGCATACCCTTTGACCCAGCCATACTACTACTGGGCTTATACCCCAAGGAACTACTAGAGAAGGGAAAGGGTCCTGTATGTGCCAAAATGTTTGTGGCAGCCCTGTTCATAGTGGCTAGAAGCTGGAAGATGAGTGGATGTCCATCAATTGGAGAATGGTTGGGGTAAACTATGGTATATGAATGTTATGGAATATTATTGTTCTATAAGAAATGACCAACAGGAGAAATACAGAGAGGCTTGGAGAGACATCAACTGATGCTGAGTGAAACGAGCAGAACCAGAAGATCATTATACACTTCAACAATGATACTGTATGAGGATGTATGCTGATGGAAGTGGATTTCTTCAACATAGAGAAGAGCTAATCCAATTCCAATTGATTAATGATGGACAGAACCAGCTACATCCAGAAAAGGAACACTGGGAAATGAATGTAAACTGTTATTTTTACCTTCTGAATCCAATTCTTCCTGTGCAACAAAAAAATTCGCATCTACACACATATATTGTATCTAAATTATACTGTAATATATTTAACATATATAAGACTGCTTGCCATCTGGGGGAGGGGGTTGGGGGAGGAAGGGAAAAAATCTGAATAGAAGTAAGTGCAAGGGATAATGTTGTAAAAAATTACCCATGCATATGTACTGTCAAAAAATGTTATAATTATAAAATAAAATAAAAAAAAAGGAAAAAAAATAAAATAAAAAAATAAAAATAAAATAATAAAATAATAAAATAAAGATGAAAAAAAAAAGTCTTCTTCTATTCTATGTATTTAGTATTAACTTCATAGAATGAGATCATAAACAGAGTTCTAAAGTAGCCTGGCAGTCATCTATTTTCTCTCCCTTTCAGAAGACTAGGAATCAAAGAACAGACTGCACTTCAAAAATCAAGGTCCCACAGAAATGAAGTGCTGAGTTTATTTTTTTTTTTTATTTTTGGAATTTTTTTTACAGTATATATGCATGAGTAATTTTTTTTTAATATTATTATCCCTTGTATTCATTTTTCCAAATTATCCCCTCCCTCCCTCCACTCCCTCTGCCCGATGACAGGTAATCCCATACATTTTACATGTGTTACAATATAACCTAGATACAATATATGTGTGTAAATACCATTTTCTTGTTGCACATTAAGTATTAGATTCCGAAGGTGTAAGTAACCTGGGTAGACAGACAGTAGTGCTAACAATTTACATTCACTTCCCAGTGTTCCATTTCTGGGTGTAGTTATTTCTGTCCACCATTGATCAACTGGAAGTGAATTGGATCTTCTTTATGTTGAAGATATCCACTTCCATCAGAATACATCTTCATACAGCATTGAAGTGTACAGCGATCTTCTGGTTCTATTCATTTCACTCAGCATCAGTTGATGTAAGTCTCTCCAAGCCTCTCTGTATTCCTCCTGCTGGTCATTTCTTACAGTAAAATAATATTCCATAACCTTCATATACCACAATTTACCCAACCATTCTCTAATTGATGGACATCCATTCAACTTCCAGTTTCTAGCTACAACAAAAAGAGCTGCCACAAACATTTTGGCACATACAGGTCCCTTTCCCTTCTTTAGTATTTACTTGGGATATAAGCCCAGTAGTAGTATGGCTGGGTCAAAGGGTATGCACAGTTTGATAACTTTGGGGGCATAGTTCCAAATTGCTCTCCAGAATGGCTGGATTCTTTCACAACTCCACCAACAATGTATCAGTGTCCCAGTTTTCCCACATCCCCTCCAACATTCATCATTATTTGTTCCTGTCATCTTAGCCAATCTGACAGGTGTCTAGTGGTATCTCAGAGTTGTCTTAATTTGCATTTCTCTAATCAGTAGTGATTTGGAACACTCTTTCATATGAGTGGATATAGTTTCAATTTCATCATCTGAGAATTGTCTGTTCATATCCTTTGACCATTTATCAATTGGAGAATGGTTCGGTTTCTTATAAATCAGGGTCAGTTCTCTATATATTTTGGAAATAAGACCTTTGTCAGAACCTTTGTTTTTAAAAATATTTTCCCAATTTGTTACTTCCCTTCTAATCTTGTTTGAATTAGTATTATTTGTACAGAAACTTTTAAGTTTGATGTAATCAAAATCTTCTATTTTGTGATCAATAATGATCTCTAGTTCTCCTCTAGTCATAAATTCCTTCCTCCTCCACAAGTCTGAGAGGTAGACTATCCTCTGTTCCTCTAATCTATTTATTATCTCCCTCTTTATGCCTAAATCATGGACCCATTTTGATCTTATCTCGGTATATGGTGTTAAGTGTGGATCCATATCTAACTTCTGCCATATTAATTTCCAGTTTTCCCAACAGTTTTTTTCCAAATAATGAATTTTTATCCCTAATGTTGGTATCTTTGGGTTTGTCAAAGATTAGATTGCTATAGATGTACCCTTTTTTGTCCTTTGTATCTAATCTGTTCCACTGATCTACCGGGTCTATTTCTTAGCCAATACCAAATGGTTTTGGTGACTGCTGCTATATAATATAGCTTTAGATCAGGTACACTTAGACCACTTTCCTGTGACTTTTTTTTTCATTAGTTCCCTTGCAATTCTCGACCTTTTATTCTTCCATATGAATTTTGTTGTTATTTTTTCTAGGTCATTAAAATAGTTTCTTGGGAATCTGATTGGTATAGCACTAAATAGATAGATTAGTTTGGGGAGTATTGTCATCTTTATTATATTCGCTCGGCCTATCCAAGAGCACTGAATGTCTTTCCAATTATTTAAATCTGACTTTATTTTTGTGGCAAGTGTTTTGTAATTTTTCTCATATAATTCCTGACTATTCTTTGGTAGATGGATTCCCAAATACTTTATACTCTCAACATTTGTTTGGAATGGAATTTCTCTTTGTATCTCTTGCTGTTGCATTTTGTTGGTGATATATAAGCATGCTGAGGATTTATGTGGATTTATTTTGTATCCTGCCACTTTGCTAAAATTCTGAATTATTTCTAATAGTTTTTTAGCAGAGTCTTTGGGGTTCTCTAAGTATACCCTCTATCCCCTCCCTTCCTTTCTTCTTTTGACTTCAAATGAAAAAAATAAATTATTTTTTTTTCATTTGAAGTCAAAATTACCAAAAATTAAACAAAATTATCTCAGGGAGGGAGGGAGGGAGGAAGAGAGTTCATAAGGAAAAGAAGAAAGGAAGGGAGGAGAAAGAGGGAGCAAGGAAGGAATAATGTTCTCATGAAAGACTTTAAAAGGGAAATAAGAGAGCTAGAAAAAAAATGAGAAAATATAAACTATCTCATTGGCAAAACAGCTGAACTGGAAAATAGATACAGAAAAGACAATTTTAAAATTATTGGTGTACCTGAAGCCCTTGAAGAAAAAAGAACCTAGGTAACATTCTACAAGAGGTCATCAAGGAAAACTGTACCAATAATCTAGAAATCAATGGGAAAAAATAGTAATTGAAAGAATTCATCGATCACCTTTGGAAAGAGATTCCACAAAGAAAACGCCAAGGAACATTGTTTCAAAGTCCAGAACTATAATCAAGGAAAAAAAAAATACTGCAAGCTGTCAGTCAAAAACAATTCAAATATAAAGGAGCAACAGTCAGAATTACCCAGTATCTGGAACCTTCCACAATAAAGGATTAGAGAAGACAGCCTGGAATACCATATTTTGGAAAGCAAAGCAACTAGGGTTACAATCAAGACTTAACTACTGCAGAGTTTCCAAACATTCCATTCTATGCCATGCTAGGCTATGCCATACTATACCAAGGAGCCTCTGTCCACTGGAATACTCTTTCCAGTGTCATCCTTTCTTTATCTTCACCTATTTCCTAACCAAATTTTATGCCTCTCTGTCAGGATTTCTAACCCTACTTCCAAACTCCATAATAAACCCTATTATCAATCAAAAAAAAAAAAAAAAAAGAAGACTTAACTACCCAGTAAGATTCAGCATCATCTTTCAGGGAGATGATGGAAGTTCAATGAAGAAAGAGATTTCTAGTCAATTCTATTGAAAAAAAACAGAACTAAATAGAAACTTCAATTTCAAATACAGGACTCAAGAGAACCATAGAGGTAAATAGGGGAAATGTATATTATTTAAAGGTTAAAATATTGATATTCTCAGATGATAAAATGGTGACTATAACTCTTGAGAACTGTTATCTGTCACTGTGACAGACAGAGGGGGGCATAACAGAGATTGAGGATGCAATTTTGAATGGATTATGATGTTATTACATCAAAGAAAAAAAATAAGGGGTGGGAAAAGATCTGTACTGGAAAAAGAGGAAAGGAGAGATATAATAGGACAATCACATGAAGAGGTATAAAGGATCAATTTCAATCAAGGAAAAGAAGGGAAGGGGATTAGCATTGTTTGAAACTTGATCTCATTAGTTTTGGCTTTCAGAGGGAATAACAATTATTTAGTTGGGTATAGAAATTTCTCTAACCCTATAGAAATGTAGGAGGAGAAAAAGAAAAGAAAAGGGAGGGACAGGATTGAAGGGAGAGCAGAAACACTAGGGAAAAAAGGTAAGAGAAGGAGGAAGAGTTGATAGATGATAAGGTAATGGATGGAATGGGTTTAAAAAAAAAAAAACTACTAACAATAGGGGGAGGGGTGATAGGAAATAAGATAGTGGGTGGAGAAGGTAAAAAACACCCATTTTACATTTCCCTAGCAAGTGTCTTCAAGTTAATTTTTAATAACATTATTTTTTCTATTTCTTAATGAAAGAATCCATATAATTTTTTTTCAAGTGAAGTGGGATTATTGTACCCTTCTAAGGAAAGAAATGTATTGGTATGTAATTACTGAAATTAAGTGAATTAAATAAAGTATTTTCCATTACTTAATAATTTCAGAGATTTTTTTTTTGGGGGGGAATGATTTGTGTCTGCTCATTTTTAACTATTGATAGTTTGCTAATTTTTAATGGATAGATGTGAGAAGTAATGTAAAAAAAAACTACATACAGACATACTTTTTGTTAAAAAAAAAAAAAAGTTTTTTCAGCTTCTAATAAGTAAGTGGCTAGAAGTGTAAAATGGACAAATCAGTCAATCCCTTAAAAATCATTAATTATACTTATGTAAAAATTATCTCTGAATTGTAGATTACTAATTCTTTTTTAGTTATTATACTTGGTTAATAAAACTGGAAATCACACATTTTCTTTGTACTTATTAATTACCATCTTAATGCCCTTTTCAAATGTGGAGATGATCCTAGGAGGTCAGTGGCTATTTCAGGAAATATCAAACTTTGAGAAGTCCTACTGAGCTGAAAACTATTGTGAGTATCAGATGAGTGATAGACTTTTTTTTTTTGCATAATCACCATTTAAGGTACAGCCTATGTAAGTTCAGAGTCTCACAACTTGGTTAATCATATTTTTCTGGCTGTAACAACTTCAGTAGCCCAGGTATTAAATCATGAAGGTGGAGTATAAACTTCAGTGGAAAGGGATCCCATGTTATCTAAATTAAAGATCTTTAAGAAAATATAAATCTTGACCACTATGCATAAGTAAAATCCTATTGCAGGGGAAGCTAGGTGGTGCAGTGGATAGAGCACCAATTTAACAGTTTCTAGCTATGTGACCCTGGATAAGTCACTTAACTCCAATTGTCTCAGAAAAAAATAATCCCATTGCTAAAATCTTTTATTATTTATCTAACATTGATATTCCAAAAATGTTATAATTATTCAATTCATCATTCACTTCAAACTAATACGAATTAGACTAATCTTTCAAGATTACTTTATAGACTTTGTAGTTAGAGAAATTAGAGTTTTCTGCAGAGAACACAGAGTTTCTCAACATTATAAGACAACTATTACTTTTTCCCCTGTACACAAAAGGCATGTTTGTAATTGCTTAATAAAGCTAATTATTTGACTTCTGTTATCAATAATAAAATTGTTCCTATCATGGGAACATTTGTAGGGAAATCTGTAATCACCAATCCAATTAAATCAAGATGAGCCTAGTTAAAATATTGGTTTATTTTTAAGAATAAAGCTGCAAATTAAAAATTTTTAAACATTTTAATGGATTTTTCCCTGTTACTTAAATGGTATGAAGTGATAAGAGAAAATTTGAAAATTTTCTCAGATGTTACTAAAATTTTTGTTATGACTGATTAGAAATAAGACTTGAATAATACCAATAAAATTTTAAGGTTACTTTTTAAATAACGTAAATATAATTTTATAGAGGATCATATTAGATGAATTTTATTTTATATTTATTTATATCAGATATAAATTATTCTCTGTAAATTCTATTGAGTTATGACTCATTTTAAATAGTGAGGGTAGGAAAAATATTATGCAGATAAAAGTATTTTTTTTTTTCTGAAGAACTAGGACTATCTCTGATGAAAGAATTTTTTCATTACGTGTCATCATTTGTACAATGAAGAGTTTGGATTGTGGGACCCTAGATGACCCTTCTAGATTTAATGCTATATGATTGTATTATCTGTTGTTCATTCAACAAGTCTATTTTATGAACCTGTTATGTCCAGGGAATGTGCTATGTCCAGGGAATAAAGAAAGGGAAAAGTATAGTCTCTGATTTCAAAGGGCTTAGATTCTAACTGGTGGCACAAAATTAAAAAAAATAGTACCAATAAATTATGTACCAATGTTATCAGAGAGAAGGGACTGGAGTAGTTGCAGGGAGAGGATTGGGGAAGAATCACCTTCAGAAGATGTGATTTGAATTGAGTTTTAAAAAGAGTTAGGAAGACAGGAAATAAAGAATAAGAGTATTCTAGACTTAGGAAACAGCCAGTGAAAAGTGAATAGGTGGAATATGTAAAGTCCAGTGTGAAGAATAGCAAGAAAACCATTATCAATGGATGGTATGTTTGTAGGATCAAAAGACTGAAAATGTAGAAAAGGGCTAGGTTATGATGGGTTTTAGCAGCAAACATGTATTATATCAAGTTTTTAGGAAAATAATATTAGCTATTATTAGAAATGACAAGAAGTAATTATATGTGTTATATTGCATACATATAAGTGAGGAGTTGAGCATAACATTGCCAGTGTGGGTGATGAAGAAGATGGTGGTGACCTTATAAACAACAGAGAGAAACAGAATAAAATAGCAGAAAGCGGTACAGCCAAGGTCCCTCACTTACCTCTTCCATAAATATCTAGAAAACACACCAGACTCAATTGTACTTGGAAATTCAATCAATGAGTTATTGTCCTCAGCCCACATAGGCTTAAAGGGAAAACTGAGATGTCTATATACAATTAAATTGTAGTCTAATTAGGAATGTCCAATACGCAGTAAATTCCAGTTCCTAGGAACTGGAAGAAGGCGGACGTTGAATAGCATGTATCCCAAGAAATAGAACAGGGTGCTGAAACACATGCCATCTGAGATCTTTGCCTTGCACTAGCAAATTATGGATCACTAATTCAGAGAGGATGGAGGAGGAGATTTGTATCAGGAGTGGTACTAAGGGGCAGATCATGTCCAACTACAGCTGTGTGTGTGCACTGAAGAATGTTGGGGAAAATCTAGTGTAACTATTTCTAGGGGTAGGTGAGGTAAAGTGGAGGAAATAGTAAATGATGAACTATAGGTAGATTGAAGAACTGGGAATTTAGGGTGCTTGTGGGATTATTAAGATGTATATAAAATTTTCCCTGTAAAATGATATGGAAGAAAAAAAAAGGATATGACTGAGCCTTGACTTAATTAAGAAAAGAGCATTTTCAGGAATTTTATAAGCAACAGTTCCTGGTTGTGAACTTTGTCCTTAGCACTCTTTATTCTTTTTAATTCTTCCTCTCTAAACTAGGATCCCCAGCCTCTCTGGCCCATACTACACTGTGCATATCTGATGAAGGATTCTGCATATTAGTAAGTTTCTTCTTCCCTCTTCTAAAGGACTTTTTTATGGAATTAAAGAAGCATATACATAATGTGGCATATTAAAAAAGATGATTGGACATGAAACTACAAATCTGTTATATGCTGGCAATTATTTCCTTGAAGTATATAATAAAATTATCATGGAAATTTCTTTCCCCTTCTTTTTTTCTTCTTCTCACTCTACTTAAAAATGGCCACAATTACACAATTACACATGAGGCATAAATGATCTATAAAATTATCACTTCATTCCATTTAACTAACAGAGGAAAATCCATTAAAATGTGTAGTTATCTATTTATTATCTATCTATCCACATGTGTGTATGTATTTATGTGTATGTGTATATTTTTAAATATAAATATATGTGTGTGTGTTTGTGTGTGTGTGTGTGTTATGTGTATGGTTATATTCTATATACACTTCTATTTATTATTTCATTCTCCTGATACAATTAGCATGAAATTTCCCTATCTAGTCCTTATTCTTTCAGAACTTTGCTTTTATTGGTTAAAAAGTATTAAATACCTACTTATTCCACTACTATTTCCCAATAATGATTTAGGGCATGTAATTAACATGTCAGTTCCCCTTGTCAACCTTTTCAGTTGGACACGGATATTCTAGAAGCATATTGTCTTGATCCAAAGAAGCTAGTATAACCTGAACCTGGATTGACTAATGAGAGCCAAATCTTCATGATCCTGTGTGGCATTTTTAGGTAATTCAATCCTCATATAAGCTTCAAAACATGCACAGTAATATTTATTTTCCAGCATCATGACAAATCTTCTTAGTGAAATTATCTTTAAGTGAAGAAATGGATTTTCAGTTATCTGTTTTTATTGAACCAGGCCTTGTTGCTGATCTTCTAGATTTCAATATTGTGCCTCTGTAGCTGTCTCATTATGGAAATACATTTACAACTTGGAGATTATCTTAACACCCCTAGGATTCCTGTGAGCTGCTAAAGATGAAAAATCCATTTTTAAAGATTACTCACACAGAGATACTTCTTACATTGCTGAATTCTTCCTAGAACATCCATTTTATAAAGGAAGTAATGCTATATTACCTTCATTCCCTTCCTAATCCTATTCTTGAATTTCTGTATTTAAAATCACATCACTTCACTGAGCTCCTTTATCTCCTTCCCCTCTCTTTTTTAGGTTTTTAGTTTTTGGTTTTGGCTTTCATGTGTATTCCCATTATAATGTATGTTCCTTGAGGACAGGGACTCTATTTTTTATGTGTTTATATTTATATCCCCAATGCTCACCATAGCATCTGCAAATAGTAAGTGCTTAATAATTTTTCCATGTATAGACAAGGTCAGATCTTTATTTTATCACCTGAGCCATTGCTTCATAGCCTGTGACTGTATGATCCACCTTTTGCTTCTTTATTGTTTTTATTCCTTCCAGCTATTAAATAAAAGGACCTTAAGACTAGATTATGTCACAGGTCTGGGAGCTAAATTAAATACTATTTTTTTTAAATGTTGTAAGGTGTGATGTCCCAAATGGTCATTATTATCAAGAAAAAAAATAGTTGAAGGCAGCCAATAATTCAGAAGTAAACTTTGTGGAGCAATTCCTAGGTAGTTGTTATTTTTCAGTTACTTCTGATTCTTTGTGATGTATTTGTTTTTGTTGTTGTTGTTGTTGTTGTTGTTGTTGCTGTTTTCCTAGGCAAAGAACTGGAATGATTTGATGTATTCTATTTTAATTCATTTTATAGATGAGGAACTAAGGCAAACTTGCCCATAGGCATACTACTAGTAAGTATCCAAAGGTGGATTGTAACTTTCAAAGATACACTTTTTTGACTCCAATCCTACCACTCCATCCACTGTACCACTATCTGTCTTGGATTGCCTTGAAGAGATAACCATAAATTTAATCCCACTCTCTCTAGGAACCCAGGTGGTGTGGAGAAGAGTGTTTCACCAAGATGTTGGGAGGAGTATTTACACTCTAATTAATTCTATAAATTTATAAGTACTCAATTTGTAAAAACTAATTGGTATTAAGTGGTCAAAAAAATCCCTAGTCTAGTAGAATCCTAGGTTATACCCCAAGAGTTATCCTCTTTTTGTAGTGGCAAGACACTGGAAATTGAGTGGATGCCCATCAGTTGGGGAACAACTAAATGAAATATGGTATGTGAATGTGATGGAATATTATTCTTCTATAAGAAATGACCAACAGGGTGATTTCAAGAGATTCTTTGAAAGACTTACATGAAGTGATACTGAATGAAGTGAGTAGAACCAGGAGAACATTGTACCCAGCAACACCAAGATTGTATAATGATCAATTATGATGGATATGATTCATTTAGAAAATGAGATGATTCAGGCCAGTTCCAATAGTCTTGAGATGAAGAGAGCTATCTACAACAAGAGAGAGGACCATGGGAACTGAGTGTGGATCACAACGCAACATTCTCATTCTTTTTGTTGTTGTTTGCTTGCATTTTGTTTTCTTTCTCTTTTTTTAGCATATAAAGCAATTTATTTTTTTATTAATTTTATAATTATATTTTTGACAGTACATATGCATGAGTAATTTTTTTACAACAATATCCCTTGTATTCATCTTTCTAAATTTTCCCCTCCCTCCCTCCCTTTACTCCCTCCCCTAGATGACAGACAATTTCATACATATTAAATGTGATACAGTATAACCTAGATACAATATATGTATGTAAATCCAATTTTCTTGTTGCACTGGGAAGAATTGGATTCCAAAGGTGTAAGTAACCTGGGTAGAAAGACAGTAGTGCAAACAGTTTACATTAAATTCCCAGTGTTCCTTCTCTGTTGTGTAGTTGTTTCTGTCCATCATAGACCAACTAGAACTGAATTGGATCTTCTTTAAACTGAAGGTAATCCACTTCAATCAGAATATATCTTCATACTGTATTGTTGTTGAAGTTAATAGTGATCTTCTGGTTCTGTTTATTTCACTCAGCATCAGTTCATGCAAGTCTTTCCAAATCTCTCTGTACTCATCCTGTGGGTCATTTCTTACAGAGCAATAATATTCCATAACATTCATATACCAAAATTTACCCAACCATTCTCCAGTTGATGGGCACCCATTCATTTTCCAGTTTCTAGCCACTACAAAAAGAGCTGCCACAGGCATCTTGGCACATACAGGTCCCTTTCCCATCTTTAGTATTTCTTTGGGATATAAGCCCAGTAGTAGCACTGCTGGATCAAAGAGTATGTACAGTTTGATAACTTTTTTGGGCATGGTTCCAAATTGCTCTCCAGAATGGCTGGATTCTTTCACAATTCCACCAACAATGCATCAGTGTCCCAGTTTTCCCACATCCCCTCCAAAATTCATCATTATTTTTCCTGTCATCTTAGCCAATCTGACAGGTGTGCAGTGGTATCTCAGAGTTGTCTTAATTTGCATTACTCTGATCAGTAGTTATTTAGAACACTTTCATATGAATGAATATAGTTTCAATTTCATCATCTGAAAACTGTCTATTCATATCCTTTGACCATTTATCAGTTGGAGAATGGTTTGATTTCTTATAAATTAGAGTCAGTTCTCTTTATATTTCGGAAATGAGGTCTTTATCAGAACCTTTAATTGTAAAAATATTTTCCCAATTTATTACTTCCCTTCTAATCTTGTTTGCATTAGTTTTGTTTGTACAAAAGCTTTTTAATTTGGTGTAATCAAAATCATCTATTTTGTGATCAATTATGATCTCTAGTTCTCCTTTGGTCATAAATTCCTTTCTCCTCCACAGGTCTGACAGGTAGACTATCCTCTGTTCCTCTAATTTGTTTTCTTTCTCATTTGTTTTCCTTTTTTGTTCTGATTTTTTTATGTGTGTGTGTGCAGCATGATATTTATGGAAATATGTACAGATGATCTGCACATGTTTAACATATATTAGATTACTTCCTATCTAGGGAAAAAGGTGAGGGGGAAAAAAGGGAGAAAATTTTGGAACACAAAGTTTTTAAAGGGTAAATATTGAAAATTATCTATGCATGTGTTTGAAAATAAAAAGCTTTAATAAATAGAATAAATTAAAAACAAGGGGAAAAAAATAAGAGTCCTATTCTGTATTCAGGAAATTAGAATTCAAATGTGATCTCAGACCCTTGTTAGCCATATCATCTTAAGCAAGTCATTTAAATAGTTTGCTTCAGTTTTCTCAATCATTAAATAAGAATAACTAATCTCTTACCTCACAGAGTTGTTTTGAAGATTAACTAAGATAACTTTTGAAAAGTGGTGCCTGGAACATAGAATGGACCATAAAAATGCTGATAATAATGTATTATTATTATCATCATCACTTATTAGATGCTTTTGATTTACTTCTGAATAATAGTGGTCGTTTGAGACTTTACTCATTACCAGGCTTAGTTTCTTGAAAAATGTCTCATATTATATATCTTGTTCCCAAGATTTTGAAATTGTAAAAAATCACAGCCTAGTCCTATACATCTTTGCTTAATAGCAGTGAAAAATAGAAATGCTTATTATTATAAGCATAATAATAATAACCAGAATACTAAATTATTACATGAATTTCTATTATATTGATGGCAATTATAATTATTATTATTATTATTACTAAATTGATGAGAACTAGATAAGGAGTATCTAAATTAAATTAAGTTTAATTGAGGTCTAATGGCAGGTTCAGTATACAGGGAGTCAAATAGAGATGCCCTGCAACCCCTTTGGATTCTGTACAACGATAGAGTTAAATGAGGTCTAGAAGTGGCAAAAGAGTCCTCTTGTAAAGGAATTTACAGACCTGAAAATCTAGATCGATAAAAGAAGTTTATTGTGGGGTTTGGAAGTAAAGTTTAGTTAGTAAAGTTGAGGGTAGAGATAAAAGGGCACCGGAACTACAGGTCCGGTGAGCAGAAACCCTTGACATGACCTGCATAAGGATGTCATGTTTGGGATCTCTGCAAAAAGTGGACTCCAGTTTTTCTCCTTTTATGATAGGGACACTTTTGGTAATCTTAAGGGGCTCAGAGGTGGAGTCCCAGGTTGGCCTTTGGCTTGAGCTTCAGCCAGGGCTGGAATTTGAATAGAATTCAATGGGATTTTAGATAAGGAGGAAACTGTTTGTTCTTGGGGTGAGAGCTGGGAAACCAGAGCAGATCACCATAATGGGGGCTGGGACAGCCAAGTTGTCTGTGATCTAATGGGGGCTGGGAGAGTCTGGATATCTCCCATTGGTATTCAAAAGGGTGCTTTTGACCAGGATTTGTGAATCAAAGGTCAGCCATGCAGGTTGAGAATCAGAAAGGAATCTTAAATGGACTATAACCCACATCAAAATTATACTGGGGACACTTATTATTAGAGGTTACTTATGGCATAAAAGAGACAGCAAATGTAACTGCTGGTTCAATGGGCAAATGCAGAAGAAAGGTGACTAAAGCCAATTGGTTAAAAGAAATATTTTTTCCAACCTTTAAGGAATAATCTTTAGAAACTCCAGAGGAAGAGTGCTTCATAATTGAAAACAACAACAACAACAACAACCACACACACACACACACACACACACACACACACACACACACACGCACACACACACACACATACACACACACACACACACACAACTTTTTTTTTTTTAAGTAAACCCTTTTCTGGGGGGGCGGAGCCAAGATGACCAAAAGATTTATAATGGGTCACATCCATTTGTCAGATTTCACTGGGTCTCAAACCACGAGGATTCTTCCTGGAGGGAGTGTAGGAGCGTGGAAAGGAAGACAAGCTGTACAGCTTTTTACTATGCTCCTAGCTTCCTTTCTTGTGATTCCAAATTGTAAACATAAAGCTCATGCAGCCTGATGATATTTAGAATGAGATTCTTGTGCCTCCTGAAGTAAAGGACTACTGGCTAACATGGCTAACAAAGGCTATCTGCCTTTGAATTTCCATCTAAAATAGGACCTGGAAGTCCACTATGTGAGTGGACATGCAAGATATAAATCTTGCCTGGATGTTTTCTCACTTGCTCTTGAAGTTCCTTAAAGAGCTGATAAATATTAGAGGCTGCAAATTTTATTTGGGCTGTGACAATTCTTTGTACTACACCTACTGAATAGGCTGAATCAGTAATTATATTTACGTCTCCTGGGTAATAAGTAAGAGCTAGCATGATAGCAAATAATTCATTCTGTTGAGTGGACTGAAAAGGAGTACTTACCACTCTTTATGGTTAAATCATGAGAGTATATAGCACAAATATTTTCTTTGGAGGCATCTGTAAAGATTTTTGGTCCTTTAAGAGGAACCTTAGAAAACTTTTCTTCAAAAATCCACTGCCAATTAAGTAGTAGCCGGGTTATCTTTAATGGAGATCCATGTTAAAAATTTGGAGCAGGGGCCAATAACATTTGCCATTCTGGGATGGTCTCATAGCATACATTAATTTGTGCATTAGTATAGAATGTGTATATTTTTTCAGGACTTATTCCAGATAATTGTGTTATTCTCTTAATAGCCTTTAATAAAATCGTAGCCACAAGCACTGGGTAAGGCATAAGGCTTTATTCTGGTTGTGCTGGGAGGTTCACCCACTCAATCACACTGTCTTCTTGATGAAGGACTGCTGTGGGTGCCTCTTTTGTAGCAAAAACTGATATTTCCAAGGGTTTTTGAGTGACTCTTTCAACCATATTGGATAAAGCCAGTTCAACTTCTCTCAAAGCCTCTTGTGCTTCTTTTGTAAGCTGGCATGGTGAATTTAAAGCACTGACTCCCCTTAAAATGTCACATAGAGGTTGTAGTTGATTGGTAGTTAAGCCTAACCCTGGACGCATCCATTTGATATCTCCTATTAATTTTTGAAAATCATTTAAGGTGTTCAACTTCTCTGTTCTTAAAGACAGCTTTTATACTGTGAGTGTCTTAAGATATACTTCATATCCTAAATATTGAAAAGGAGCATGACTTTGAATTTTTTCTGTAGTTATATGCAGTTTGTAGTACTTTAGTGTTTCCATGGTCTTTTGTAGACATGCTTCTAACATTTGTTCCTCAGGTGCACATCCCATAATATTATCCATATAATGTAACAATATTACTTTTGGAAAAGTTTTTCTTACTGGAGCAACAGCAGCAGCAACATACATTTGGCACATAGTAGGGCTATTTTTCATTCCCTGTGGCAAAACTGTCCATTCATATATTTTGTAAGGCTCAGCCAAATTAACACTAGGCACTGAAAAAACAAATCTTTTCATATCCTCCTTATCTAGAGGGATAGAATAGAAACAATCCTTAATGTCTATAACCCATAGAGGCCATTCTCTTGGAAACTGAGTAGGAGATGGAAGTCCAGGCTGAAGAGTTCCCATAGTTTCCATCTGTTCATTTACTCTTCTTAGATCAGGTAACAGAATTAGAATTCAGGTTGTCTGGACAATTACAAGGTGAGAACTCAGTAACTATCTTAACTTCTCTAGGAACTTAGATACTATACCACTTGGTATATATATGTTTAGTTTTGATATTACTTCTTTATTTATTGCCCTTTAGCAAATTACTTTCTTATCTCTTTTAGTTAAATATATATTTAGCTTTTGCTTGATCTGAGATCAGGATTGTTATGCCAGCTTTTTTTTTTTTTTTTTTCTTCAGCTGATTCACAATAATTCTGCTCCAGCCTTTTACCTTTACTCTAAATGTATTACTCTGCTTTAAATGAATTTCTTTTAAATAACAAATTATAACATTGTGGCTTTTAATCCAGTCTGCTATCCACTTTTGTTTTATGGGAGAGTTCATCCCATTCACTTTCACAGATAAAATTACTAACTGTATTTCTTGCCCTCTTCTTTTCTCCCCAATTTTCCTTTTTTTTCCTTTCCCCCCTTTCCTTCATTCACAGTATTTTGTTACTAACCACTCCCTTCCTCAAGCAACTCTCCCCTTTTGAAGGCTTTCTCCCTTTCTTATACCTTTCCACTTCTACTCTATTTCCCCCTTCTATTAGCCTCTCCCCTTCCTTTCCTACTTCCCCTTCAATTTCCTTATAGGGTAACACAAACTTTTTATAAAACTAAATATGTATGATGTTCTCTCTTTGAGCCAAATCTGGTCAGAGTAAGAATCACACAGTGCTCATCTCCTTTCCCTTGTTACCTCAATTGCAATAGGTCTTTTTTGCCTTTTCATGAGAAGTAATTTACCCTATTTTAATTCCATTTTCCTCTTCTTCCAGTAGAATCACCTTTCCTCCTCTATTTTTTTTAATCATCAGAACAAAATCAGATTATACTTATACTCTCTAAATATACCAATAACAGAAATACAGATCTCAAAGTGTTAAAAAAAACATCTTCTCATATAGGGATATAAACTTTATAACTTTTAAAAGAGGATTATTTTTTCTTTATTTTTTTCTTTTTTTTTATGCTCCTCTCAAGTTCTGTATTTGAAGACCAAATTTTCTATTAAGCCCTGGTCTTCTCATCAAATATAGATTAAATTTTGCTATTTTGTTGAATGTCCAAATTTTACTTGGAAAGATGATGCTCACTTTTGTGGGATAGTTGATTCTTGGCTACAATCCAAGTTTCTTTAACTTTGAAATATGAGATTTCATGCTCTTCAATTCTTTAAAATGAAACCTGCTAGGTCTTGGGTAATGCTGATTGTGGCTCCAATTATAGTCATAGTTTTCCTAATATTGGATTAGCTCTGTATTTTTTAAAAGTAATCCTACAAAGGTTGTGTTGTGTTATCTTGGTGATAACTTTCTGCAATCTCTTTTTGAATACGATATTTAAGATTTTTGCATCATTGTTCATTAGGGAAGTTGTTCTATAATTCTCTTTCTTTGTTTTCACCTTACCTGGTTTAGGTATCAGCTCTATATCTGTGTCATGAAAGCAATTTGGTAGGACTCCTTTCCCCCTATTTTTTCCAAATAATTTCCATTGTTATTGTTATTGTTTTTTTTTTTTTTTTTTTTTTTTTAAATGTTTGGTAGAATTCATTTATAAATCTATCTGGCTATGATGATATTTTTAAGGTAATTGATTAATACAGATTTTTATATTTATTTTCTGAAATGGGACCATTTAGGTAATTTATTTCCTCCTCTGTTAATCTAGGTAATCATTATTTTCTTAAGTATTCATCCATTTCACTTGATTTATCAGATTTGTTGGCAAATATTTGGCCAAAAGTGCATCAAATTAGTGCTCTAATTTCCTGTACATTGAAGGAAAGTTCACCCTTTTCATTTTTTATATAAGTAGTTTAATATATTTTTTCCTTTATCTAATCACTGAAGATTTATCTATTTTGTTATGTTCTTTTTTCCCATAAAACCAACACTTACTTTATTAGCTTAATAGATTATTCACTGTCAGTTTTATTAATCTTTCATTTTACCTTCAGAAATTCAAATGTGGTATTTAATTGGGGATTTTTTTTTCTTTTTATAGCTTTTTCAGTTGCATATCCAATTTATTGATCTGCCCTTTTTTATTCATGTAAGCATCTAGAGAAATACAATTTTCCCTAATAATTGCTTTGGTAGCATCTCCTAAATTTTGATATGTTGTCTCATTGTTGACATTCTCTTGAATAAAATTATCAAGTATTTCTATGATTTGTTGAAATGTTCTCGGTTTCAGTTTTTTGGGGGACTCTGAGAGCAATCTTTGTTTCAATTCAGTAATCACCACAAGGGCAGCCAGGTGTTAAAGTCCAAATCTTTATTATCTCCTTGCCTGATGTTGTTCAGCTTTCTGGAGAGCCTTTCTGTCTGGCCTTGGTCTTGGTGGAGAAAGTGCAGGAGGCCAGGCCAGTCACCAGGAAGATTGAATATCCAATTGAATATCTCCCCCTTAGTTCTTAGAGCTTAAGCTCTTGCCCCCAGTCCTTTGTATTCTCTGCCTCTGCCTGTCTCCTAATCAGCCTAGCTGAGGCTCCTAGCTTATATGCCCTATTCACTAGGAAACCATTATTTATTGTAGGATTAAATCAATCATTCTGAACCATGCTAAACTAAATAACTATTGTCTCCTCAATTCCATTTAGTATCTTGTAAGCATCCTTGTTTCAAGTGTGTGATAACCGTGTTAGCACCCTGGATACCTTAGAATCAGCCAGAGTCAGGATAAGCAAAAGTCCTTGGTCTTTATTCTTGCTCTTTAGGGGTAGGAATGAATTAGATGGAAGCAGAATCTCCATGACCTACATCTTTGTCTCCCTCCCAGAAGTGACTCTAGATAGTCTTACTCTACCCCCTATTCCCTCCTACAATTCTCTATATACACCAAAAAACTGGGCCAGCACAGGATAGTGGAAGGGGCTATTTTCCAAGCATACTCTAATAGAGTATTGTCCAATGGGTAATTAGTCTTAAGTGCTTGGTTGTCCAACCTCAGTGCATTAACTCAAGAGTGTCAGCCCTTTACATCAAGAGTTCTAGGGGGCGGAGCCAAGATAGCGGAGAAGAAACACACGACTCTGTAAAGGTCCTCACTCCCTCACAACCAATTAGATAAATCAGCCTCAGAATAAGCCCAGGACTGATAGATACCACAAGGACTGGAAGCACGACTTACCAGCTGAAGAGAATCTGGAGTTTCAACAACAAGGTCAGTTCCCAGGGGAGGAAGAAGAGAGGCCAGCACAGACGGTGGGGTAGTGGCACACTGCACTGGTTGCGCTGGGGAGGGCTCTGGGATCAGAGAAGCCACTGAGGTAAAGGAATCTGGCACAGGCTGTTAGCTCTTCTCTGCTAATTATTTAGCAGTTCAGAAGAGAAAGCCAAAATATTTTAAAACTCAGATTAGATTTTCCCCGGACCCTGGAGGTGACTCAGCAGATCTCGGCACCAGGGGGTGTGGCCTCAGCTACCACCTGAGAATAGTTAAGAGATTGACAAGTGGGTGGATACGGCCCAAGGCAACACACACTGCCTAGCTTAGCTGGAGGAAGTGGAACTCAGCTCCAGGAAGTCCCAGAGAAGCGGAACCTTTGAACTAGGGACCGCGGTTTCTGGCAGACACTTCCAGTTTGAGCACAGGGGCTTTTCACGTCACCTGCTGCTGACATCCACGCCGCACCCTGACACATAGGCTGGGCTTTGTGCTGCCTTTACTGTTCAGTCTCAACCTCAGGGAAGCCGTTAAAACACAGCGCCTTTGGGGCACAGCAGTGCTGATCACCTCTGAGGCACTTCCAGGGAGGGGGTGGGGAACTCACTCCCAGAGCTCTATCTTAGCTCAGGTGCAGGAGCCGCTGCATCCATCCAGTCTGGGAGGAAGCTGGTAAAGAAGTAAATAAATAATTTCCTACCCCAGGGACAGACCCCAAAAGATTTTTTAAATATGAGCAAAAAAGCCAGAAAAACTATAGATTCCTTCTATACAGAGAAAGAGCGGGTATCCAACCCCAAAGAAGTTAACAGCAGAGAGACAGCAGATAACAACCTAAAGGGGAACGATTCCTGCCCCTCATCACATAACTCTCTCCTAGAAGAAACTCTTAAAAAATTAAGGGAGTTTGAAGAAAAATGGGGAAAGGAAAGGGAAGCTATGATATAGAATAACAACGTCCTGAAATTGGAGTTGGAAAAAATAAAGAATTCACAGGAGTTGCAGGGAAACAAAATTTATGAATTAGAAAAGGTTAAAAAAACACAGGAAAGTAGGATTTCTGAATTGGAAAAGATTAAAAAAGTCTCAAGAAAATAGAATTTCTGAATTGGAAAAAGAAAATAATTCTCAAAAAAAAATTAGGGAAATGGAAAAAAATTCAATAGAGCAAAATAATTCATTTAAAAACGAAATTGGGCATTTACAAAAAGAACTAAAAACTGTGAAAGAAGAAAATAACTCCTTAAAAGTCAGGATGGAACAAATAGAAATGAATGATTCACAGAGAACCCAAGAATCAGTCAAACAAAACAAAAAAAATGAGAAGCTGGAGAACAACGTCAAATACTTACAGGGAAAATCTATAGACCTGGAAAATAGATCTAGGAGAGATAATCTGCGGATTATTGGACTTCCAGAAAACTATGACCAAAAAAAGAGCCTAGATTCTATTTTCCAGGAAATTGTCAAAGAGAACTGTCCAGAGATAATAGAAACAGAGGGGAAAGTAGATGTCGAAAGAATTCAACGAACTCCTTCTGAAATAGACCCTAAAAAAAGAACACCACGGAATATTGTGGCTAAGCTGCAGAATTACCACACAAAGGAGAAAATCCTGCAAGCAGCTAGAAAAAAACAATTTAAATACCAAGGTGCCACAATAAGGGTCACCCAAGATCTGGCTGCCTCCACATTAAAAGATAGAAGGGCCTGGAACCTGATATTCTGTAAGGCAAAAGATCAAGGACTGCAACCAAGAATGAACTACCCAGCTAAGTTTACCATCTTTTTCCATGGAAGAAGATGGTCATTCAATGAAACAGAGGAATTCTATATGTTTCTAAGAAAAAAACCAGACTTAAACAAAAAATTTGATCTACATCCACAAGACTGAAGAGAAATAGAAAAAGGTACACAGAACCCTTGAGAACTGTAACTCTGTTGTGGGTATATAAAAAGTACTCAAGGATAATTTGATTTTACTGACATAAAAGAAAAAAAGGGGGGTGTAGTAAAGGGAAGGAGGTTGGTTCAGAAAAAGGGGAAGGAATGATAAAAAGAGGGAAACTATATCCCAGGAAGAGGCATAGAAAATACACCATATCTGAGGGAAATTAGTGAGGGGGAGAATCATTGTGTGAATCTTACTCTCATCAGGAGAGGCTCAAAGAGTAAATAATAAACATATTTGTTTTTCAGAGAATTTTCTCTCACCTCATTAAAAGGGGGGAGAGGAAAAGGGAAAAGGAAAAGGAGAATAAGTGAAGGGACTTGGAGGGAGGGGGGAGGGATCCTAAAAAAAAAAAAAAAAAAAAAGAGGGAGGGTTGCGCGTCACAAGGGGGGTCTGTAAATTAAATATCGGGGAGGGGGATTTGGGGGGTCAAGGGAAAAAAGCATAATCTGGGGATAATACGATGGCAGGAAATACAGAATTAGTAATTTTAACTGTAAATGTAAATGGGATAAACGATCCCATCAAACAGAGACGGATAGCAGATTGGATCAAAAAGCAGAACCCTACAATATGTTGTCTACAGGAAACACATTTAAAGCAGGGAGATACATACAGAGTAAATGTAAAAGGTTGGAACAGAGCCTATTATGCTGCAGGTAAAGCCAAAAAAGCAGGGGTAGCTATCCTTATCTCAGATCAAGCAAAAGCAGAAGTAGATCTCTTTAAAAAAAGATAAGGAAGGAAACTATATGCTGCTGAAATGTAGCATAAATAATGAAGCCATATCAATACTAAACATATATGCACCAAGTGGTATAGCATCTAACTTTCTAAAGGAAAAGTTAAGAGAATTGCAAGAAGAAATAGACAGTAAAACTATAATAGTGGGAGATCTCAACCTTGCACTCTCAGATGTAGACAAATCAAACCACAAAACAAACAAGAAAGAAATTAAAAACGTAAATAGAACATTAGAAAAACTAGGTATGATAGACCTTTGGAGAAAACTGAATGGCAATAGAAAGGAATATACTTTCTTCTCAGCAGTTCATGGATCCTATACAAAAATAGACCATATATTAGGACATAAAGATCTCAAAATTAAATGTAGGAAGGCAGAAATAATAAATGCCTTCTTCTCAGATCACAATGCAATAAAAGCTACATTCAGTAAAAAGTTAGGGGTAAATAGACCAAAAAGTAATTGGAAACTGAATAATCTCATCTTAAAGAATGACTGGGTGAAAGAGCAAATTATAGAAACCATTAACAATTTCACCCAAGATAATGACAATGATGAGACATCATACCAAAATCTTTGGGATGCAGCTAAAGCAGTAATAAGGGGAAATTTTATATCTTTAGAGGCTTATTTGAAGAAAATAAAGAAAGAGAAGATTAATGAATTGGGTTTACAACTTAAAAGGCTAGAAAAAGACCAAATCATAAACCCCCAACCAAAAATTAAACTTGAAATACTAAAATTAAAAGGAGAAATCAATAATATTGAAAGTAAAAAAAAAAACTATTGAATTAATAAATAAAACCAAGAGTTGGTTTTATGAAAAAGCCAATAAAATAGATAAACCTTTGGTAAATTGGATCAAAAAAAAGAAAGAGGAAAATCAAATTGATAGTCTTACAAATGAAAAGGGGGATCTTTCCACCAATGAAGAGGAAATTAGAGAAATAATAAGGAGTTACTTTGCCCAACTTTATGCCAATAAATTTGATAACTTAAGTGAAATGGATGACTTCCTCCAAAAATATAGGCTCCCTAGATTAACAGAGGAGGAGATAAATTGCTTAAATAGTCGCATTTCAGAAAAAGAAATAGAACAAGCAATTAATCAACTCCCCGGGAAAAAATCCCCAGGGCCAGATGGATTCACATGTGAATTCTACCAAATATTTAAAGAACAATTAGCCCCAATGTTATATAAATTATTTGAAAAAATAGGGGATGAAGGAGTCCTACCAAACTCCTTTTATGACACAGACATGGTACTGATATCTAAACCAGGTAGATCGAAAACTGAGAAAGAAAATTATAGACCAATCTCCTTAATGAACATTGATGCTAAAATCTTAAATAAGATATTAGCAAAAAGACTTCAGAAAATCATCTCCAAGATAATACACTATGATCAAGTAGGATTTATTCCAGGAATGCAGGGCTGGTTTAATATTAGGAAAACTATTAGTATAATTGACCATATTAATAATCAAATTAATAAGAACCATATGATCATCTCAATAGATGCAGAAAAAGCATTTGACAAAATCCAACATCCATTCCTACTAAAAACTCTTGAGAGTATAGGAATAAATGGACTATTCCTTAGAATAATCAGGAGCACATATTTAAGACCTTCAGTAAGCATAATATGCAATAGAAATAAACTGCAACCTTTCCCAGTAAGATCAGGAGTGAAACAAGGTTGCCCACTATCACCATTACTATTCAATATAGTTCTAGAAACGCTAGCCTCAGCAATAAGAGCCGAGAAAGAGATTCAAGGAATTAGAGTAGGGAATGAGGAAATTAAACTATCACTTTTTGCAGATGACATGATGGTATACTTAGAGAACCCCAAAGACTCTGCTAAAAAGCTACTAGAAATAATTCAAAATTTCAGCAAAGTGGCAGGATACAAAATAAATCCACATAAATCCTCGGCATTTTTATATATCACTAACAAAATGCAACAGCAAGAGATACAAAGAGAAATTCCATTCCAAACAAATGTTGAGAGTATAAAGTATTTGGGAATCCATCTACCAAACAAAAGTCAGGAATTATATGAGAAAAATTACAAAACACTTGCCACAAAAATAAAATCAGATTTAAATAATTGGAAAGACATTCAGTGCTCTTGGATAGGCCGAGCGAATATAATAAAGATGACAATACTCCCCAAACTAATCTATTTATTTAGTGCTATACCAATCAGACTCCCAAGAAACTATTTTAATGACCTAGAAAAATAACAACAAAATTCATATGGAAGAATAAAAGGTCGAGAATTGCAAGGGAACTAATGAAAAAAAACTCAGAGGAAGGTGGTCTAAGTGTACCTGATCTAAAGCTATATTATATAGCAGCAGTCACCAAAACCATTTGGTATTGGCTAAGAAATAGACCGGTAGATCAGTGGAACAGATTAGATACAAAGGACAAAAAAGGATACATATATAGCAACCTAATCTTTGACAAACCCAAAGATACCAACATTAGGGATAAAAATTCATTATTTGGAAAAAACTGTTGGGAAAACTGGAAATTAATATGGCAGAAATTAGATATGGATCCACACTTAACACCATATACCAAGATAAGATCAAAATGGGTCCATGATTTAGGCATAAAGAGGGAGATAATAAATAGATTAGAGGAACAGAGAATAGTCTACCTCTCAGACTTGTGGAGGAGGAAGAAATTTATCACCAGAGGAGAACTAGAGATCATTATTTATCACAAAATAGAAGATTTTGATTACATCAAACTAAAAAGTTTCTGTACAAATAATACTAATGCAAACAAGATTAGAAGGGAAGTAACAAATTGGGAAAATATTTTTAAAAACAAAGGTTCTGACAAAGGTCTCATTTCCAAAATATATAGAGAACTGACCCTAATTTATAAGAAACCGAACCATTCTCCAATTGATAAATGGTCAAATTATATGAACAGACAATTCTCAGAGGAAGAAATTGAAACTATATCCACTCACATGAAAGAGTGTTCCAAATCACTACTGATCAGAGAAATGCAAATTAAGACCACTCTGAGATACCACTACACACCTGTCAGATTGGCTAAGATGACAGGAACAAATAATGATGAATGTTGGAGGGGATGTGGGAAAACTGGGACACTGATACATTGCTGGTGGAGTTGCGAAAGAATCCAGCCATTCTGGAGAGCAATCTGGAATTATGCCCAAAAAGTTATCAAACTGTGCATACACTTTGACCCAGCAGCGCTACTACTGGGATTATATCCCAAAGAAATACTAAAGAGCGGAAAGAGACATATATGTGCCAAAATGTTTGTGGCAGCTCTTTTTGTTGTAGCTAGAAACTGGAAGATGAATGGATGTCCATCAGTTGGAGAATGGTTGGGTAAATTGTGGTATATGAAGGTTATGGAATATTATTGCTCTGTAAGAAATGACCAGCAGGAGGAATACAGAGAGGCCTGGAGAGACTTAAATCAACTGATGTTGAGTGAAATGAGCAGAACCAGAAGATCACTGTACACTTCAACAACAATACTGTATGAGGATGTATTCTGATGGAAGTGGAAATCTTCAAAATAAAGAAAAAACAACTCACTTCCAGTTGATCAATGATGGACAGAAATAACTACACCCAGAGAAGTAATACTGGGAAGTGAATGTAAACTGTTAGCACTAATATCTGTCTGCCCAGGTTGCATGTACCTTCGGATTCTAATGTTTATTGTGCAACAAGAAAATGATATTCACACACACACACACACAAAAAAAAAAAAAAAAAAAAAAAAAAAAAAAAGAGTTCTAGCCCATAACATTTACTTACTCATTCTTTAGGAATAGATTAATTTCCAATTAATTTTTGGTCAATTTTTTTCCTGGTTCTTTATTAGGCTGTCATGATCTAAAAAATATGCACTTACTATTTCTGCTTTTCTGCATTTGATTTTGGAGATTTTTGTGTAGGTTGCATGTACTGCCAAAAAAATAAAAAAAAGTTATATTCCTTTCTGTCCCCATTCAATTTTCTCCAAAGGTCTATCATTTCTAACTTTTCTAAATTTTTATTAGCCTTCTTAACTTCTTGTGGTTTTATTTATCTATTTCTGACAGTTGAGATACCCAACTAGTAAAAAAAAAAAAAAAAAACAACATTGCCATCTCTTTATTCTTGCAGCTATACTCTAGGAATCTGGAAGCTATTACAACTTGGTACACATATGTTTAGTATTGATATATCTTCCCTATCTATAGTAACCTTCAGCAAAATTCAATTTCCTTCCTTGTCTCTTTTTGATTAGATCTGTTTTTACTCTTGCTTGATCTGAGATCAGGATAACTACCCCTGCTTTGTTTACTTCAGCTCAAGCATAATAGATTCTGCTCCAATCTTTTACCTTTAATCTGTGTAAATCTCTCTTCTTTACATATGTTTCTGATAAACAACATATTGTAGGATTCTGGCTTTTAATCCAGTCTATTATGGGAGAGTTCATCCCATTCAGATTAACAGTTAAAATTACTAACTCGGTATTTCCTGCCACATTTTCCTTAAGTTATATTTTTCTCTTTCCTTTTCCACTTTTTTCCTCCCCAGTATTTTCCTTCTGACCACCACTTCCCTCAATCTGAACTCCTCTTTTATAGGTCTTCTCCCTTTCTTTTGTTTTGTTTATTCTTTTAATATTTCCCTCAAAATTACATTCAGAATATTTTTTTACATTTATTTCTAAAATTTTTGAGGTCTTGTTTCTCTCCTTCATTCCTACCCACAATTAAGAAATGACCAGTTATGAAAAACATTTTCATAAAAAGGAAATTGTGAAAAAAAAAAAAAAAACAACCTAGTTCACCCTTCCTAATAAAAGATATAAATCATCAAGAAAGATTAAATCAAAAAAAGAGAGACAGAGGAAGAGACAGAGAGGAGACTTTAATCTGTATTCAAACACAATCAGTTTCTTTCCCTGGGTATGTATAGGATTTTTCATCATAAGCCCTTCAGAGTAGTAATGGATAATTGTACTACTAAAAGTAGTACAATCAAAGTCATTCACAGCTGGTCATCCTTGATCATTGCTATAATTTTGTATATGGTACGTTTCACTTAGCTTGAATTCAAGGAGGACTTTCCAGAGTTTATGTTTCTTCCTGCAACATCCTGTACATCATTTCCCATAGAACAATAATATTACATTATAAACACTCACCTAATTTAATTGCGTTGGAGATCTCACAGAATATTTGATTATACACTAGCTTCTGGACCACGACTCAGTGGTCAACATTGCTGGAGTTTTGCTAAGAGCCTCTCACTAGGTTCTTCTGGCACGGGGAGACTTCTAAGCTCTGGGCTTCTTTGTATTGGGGCTGTGGGGTGTGTAGCTCCTGTCTGATTGAGACAGATATTTCCTGAAGTTCTTCCAAAATATCTTCTACTGGAAATTTGTTATATTCCAAATGTTTGTAGGTTCTGTCAGTCCAAAAACAGTATTGATTCTATAGAAAGCCAGGAAGAGCTCAAAGACCTGTCTACTCTCTGCCATCTTCATTCCACCCCACCCCCAACCCAGATAATTTTTTTTGCTGCAGTCTTCTTCAGTATTTGTATTTATTGGTTTCTTCTTTACTTAGTTGTAAAAGGGAAAGTTGCTTTTTTCATGATTTTCTTGTTACTGTCATTACTCTTATGGATTTTTCTACACATCTCTTGCCTGATTTTTAAAATCCTTTTTGAATCATTCCATGGCTTGATATCAATTTATATTTTTCTTTGATGTTTTGGATACAAGAGTCTTTACATTTTTATCTTTGGGAGGTGCCTTTTGATCATCCTTGTCACCACAGTAATTTTTTATGATAATAATTTTTTTTTTCTATTCTTTACTCATTTATTCACCTTATTTCTTCACTTTAAATGTTTGTTAAAGTGGGGGATCTACTTCTGGAGTAAAAAGGAAACTTTTCCAAGCTTCAGGGGTTTTTTTGCAGCAATTTTCAAAGACACTTCTAGGGACATATAAAATTTCAGTTCTTCCAAGTTGTTATTTTCTAAGGGGCAGTGTGTTTACTCCTCTCCTGGGCTGGCTTTGGTCTGTGAGTGACGGCAAGCACTCTATTCTGCTCTAGAACTGTGAATAAAATGGCCACAAACTTTGTTGTACTAATGCTCTTCCTCTCTTTGACTGCCACACAAGAATGGAACTTACATCTGAATATGAGCAAAGCAAGAGTCCAGCAAAGAGATTCCTGTAATTTCCTTCTGATCAATTGTTATCTTCTTTGTATTCTGTGGCTTGTGAGCCCCAGAAGCATCCTCTACCATTATTGCTTATTCATGCACTCCCAAAGGCTGCGTCTGGTTTTTTGGGCCTGAGCTGGGCCAGCACAGACAGAGCTGTATTATGTTCCTTGCTCACACCAGTGTGATAGATCTTTTTTTCCAACCTTCTAAATTGTCTTTGTCTGGGAAATTACTTTATCCCATTCTTTGTGAATTCTGCTGCTGTAGAATAATTTTAGGACATCATGTAAAATTGTTCAGGAGATAGTGGTGGTTGTGGAAAACTCAAGTTATTGCCTTTTTATCTGACACTTTTGTTCTGCTTCTTCCCAATGTTACTTTTTAAGGAATATTATTCTTCAGTGATTTTTGAACATTTTTCCATGATTTTATTCTTTCCTTACCAAACTGTTGACTTCCCCTCCTCCCAAAGTTCTCTTCCATTCTTTCTTCTGATTTTTTTCTACCTGATTATTTGATTTTTAAAAACATTTTTGAATTCTTCCAATAAATCTTTATGTTTGAATCCGATTCTCAATTTCTATTTTGCTTTGAGATTTTTCATGAAGATTTTTGAGGTTTTTGTCTTTCTGTATGTGTTTTATCATCACTGTCACCATAGTAACTTTCTTTAATTAGGTTCTTTTTTTATTGCTTGCTCATATACTCATCCTTTTATGTTACTTACTTGTATAATAAAATGTCTCTCTGTTGCTGGTACACAATGTGTACTGTCTGCAGTTTAAATTACTTTTGATACTATTTTAAGAGGTGGTTCTGGGACTCTGTATATTTTCAGTTTTTCCAGGAGGGTTTGATCTAAAAATAGATATAGTCAAATCTCTCAAATCTCTCCTTACCTGTTCTTGAGTTTTGGAACTACAATCAGGCACCCTATTCTTCAGTGGCTGTGAGCTCAAGAGTGTTAATGCTACTTCTTGACTCAGAATTACAGCCTGGATCTCTATTTCTCATATGTGCAGTGCAGCAGAGTTCTCAATGAGTGCTAGCAAAGAATTCTCTATAATCTCTTCTCTAGCTCACTTAACTGGACATGGAAAGAAATCTTCAGAAGTTAATGCTGTGGATTCAGTTGCTCTAAATGCTTACTGTTTGCTTGCCTGGGATGCTGCTGATGGCTTTTGCTGGATTGTACTAGACTGTGTTTTATTCTCACCTCAATGAGACAGATTTTTTTTGGTCAAGTTTTTAAGTTGTCTTCAGATAGAAAATCATTTTGCCCTGTCTTTTTTTATTTATTTTTTTGATCTGCTGCATCAAAATTCATTCTGGGATTCATAATAAAGTTGTTTGGAGTGCAATTTGGAGGCAATCAGATGATTTCTTGGATTTGCTCTACCATCTTACCCAAATGCATAATAATGAACAATAATTACTTAAAATGATTCAATTCTTTAAGAAAATCTTACTTTCTGTGAATGATTATATAAATAAATCAATAAAAACTTATTAATTTCTATTTGTACCATACACTCTACTCAAAGTTGTGAATAAAAAAAGAGAGAAACAAGAGAAAGTCTCTTCCCTTAAGTAATACAAATGAATATATTTTAAATGCTACATATAATAAAAGTAGGAAGTGATTAACAGAAGATGCTAGATTTAAGAGAAATTGGAAAAGGTTTCTTGCAAATGACAATATTTTAGTTTCTTGAAAATGGCAGAACCTAAAAGAAATCTTGGAAAACAATAATCAGAACTAAAAAGGGAAAGAATATCAGGTATGAAGGATAGCTAAATAAAATAGTCAAAACCAAAAGATGGAGTATCTTATTCATGGAAAAGAAAAGATTATATTGTTTATAACTTGCAGAGTATGTGGGGAAGTATAAGATGTAAGAAAAATGGTATGGTTATGAAGGGCTTGTAAAGTCAAAGGCATTTTATATTTAATCCTGCAGGCAATGAGATATAGCTGGAATTTATTGAAGAGAGGAGTGATATAGTCAGATTTGTAATCTAAGAAAATCACTTTATCAACAATTTTGTTCAGTTTATAAGCTTGACTTTATAAAGTGAAAATTCAGGTAGAATTCCTGAGATGTATGTTGATATTTTATAGTGAAAATAATTAATTGAACTCTAAGAACTAGAAACAGCTCAGAAATTTCATGAATTAAAATGACCACAAAGCATTCAATAGCCAAATCCATGTTACAGAAAGTCATTATTAATGTACATTTAATTCATCTGCTTTGTTCTTTATTCATCATGGATTAATGATGTCCCATTTTGCTTTTAAGGGATATTAATTTAAAAGAAATATAAATGAAATAATATTTGTATAATGACTTTTCAAAACGGACCCTGTCAAACTTAAAATCATTTGTCTTTTCACACATTTGAAATTATATACACACATACATTAAAAATGCATGTATATATATATATATATATATATATATATGCATGTATATACAGGGATGTATGTGTGAATAGATGTATTGCATTTTTCAATTGCATATCTTTACTGATGTTGCACAACTTTATTATCCTTGCATGACTTTCGTTTGCTAAAGGCATTGAGATCATGTACTATTTTGTAAAATATATCTTCTTATAACCTGACTTGTTAAAATACAGATCAAAAGTTTAATTTAATTTTAAGAAGGTTTATTGCAAATGACAGTTTCCCTAAGCCTTTTGGAATACTTAAATTATTGAAAGAAACAACAAGGACAACAATTTCACAAATGCCATATTGGAAACTTCTGACAGAATGATCTGAGACAGTTTCATGGAAGAAGTAACAACTGTCTTTCATCATCCCTGTGATAGACAGAATTTTAGATTTGAAAGAGACCTCAGCAATCAGCTAGTTTCATCAGTAAATAAAAAAAGAATCATCACTACAATATGTCTATGAATGGTAATCTAGCATCTTCTTGAAGGCATCAGGTGAGAGGAAGCAGGAACTTTGCAAGATAATCCAACAAATTAAATTCAATTTGACAAGTATTTATTAAGAGCCTACTCTCTAATACTATACTAGATACTAGTGAAATTAAGATGAAATTGCCCTTGCACTCAAAGATTTTGCTTTTGAGGCAGAATGTGAAGTGGGAGAATAAAGGTAAGAAATTGCATATATTTATACACACACACACACACACACACACACACACACACATATATATACACACAATTTTATGTACACACATATACACACATATACATGCACAAAGGAATTTCCAGGGATGTTCATACCTATCACATTACTAACAATGTGAACCTTGGGCACTTAATGTGTCACTATATATTTTAGTTTCCTTAACTGTAAAATAGGTATAATGATAGCAACTACTTCCCAGGGTAATTATGAGTATCAAATGAGATAATATTTTTAAAACACTTAAGCACAGTCCTTAGATAATAAATATTTTTAAGGCATCTATTATACACCAGGCATGAGACATTATTAAGTAAGGGGTTGGGGATACAAAAAAAGGAAGAGAAAAAAAAAGATAGATTGCCTTTAAGGAGGTCATAATCTAATGAGGGAGAAGACAAGCATAACGTTACATATAAATATCTTATATCTTATATGTTTAGTATAAATAGGAAATAGAAGAGATTAAAATTAAGAGGAATTTGGAAAGGCTATGATAATGGGCACATAGTACAACCAGTATAAATACTAAAGTATTATTTTTCTTTCATATGCAATCTGTTGCCAAAATCTATATTTCATCTTTGCAACATCTCTCTAATATACCTTATTCTTTTCATTGGTGCACTCTGGTGCACCTTGATTCCAATAATTTGTTCTTGTTTTTTTTTTCCCTGATACAAGTCTCTCCACTCTCCAAGCCATTGTTCATTCAGGCATATAAATGATTTTCCTAAAGCACTAACTCAATCATGTCAGTTCCATACTCGATTAATCTCAGTGGTTCTCTGTCATCTTCAGGACCAAATACAAAATCCTTAATTTGGCATTCAAAGCCCTTCATAACCTTCCTCTCTCTTCATTTTCAATATTTTTAGATTTTAATTCCACCATGTACTAATTGATCTAGTGACACTGGTGTCCTTGCTTTTCCACCAAAAAGATAATACATCTTTCCATTCCAAGTGTTTTTTCTAGTTGTTTCCCATGGCTGCTATGTTCTCCCTCCTGATCTCTGCCTTGTTGCTTTCCTGGATTATCAAGCCTCTGTGGCAAGCTTCACTCCGCATTTCTTTTCTTGATTATTTATTGAACTGAATGTAGATTTTCTGTACATGCATGTTTGCTTGCTATCTTCACATTAGATTTTGAGCTCTTTGAGGGCACTGCCTTTAACCAGTTTTTAATGCCCAGTCCTTATCACAGTATTAATAAATGCTTATTGATGGCTGACTAATATAAAGAGAGTATGTAAACAATAGAAGGGGGAGACAAGAATCCAGAGGATAGAATGAAAGCACTGGATATAAGGGAATAGGGATATGAGGAATTTAATATGGACAGCTGTCTGAAAATAGGTAGTAATGTTTTTGAAAAGAAACCGTTTGAATAGGTAACTCCTAAGTAAGAATCAGAGATGTCAATGGAGCCATAGGGTAATAGCAAGCCTATTATTGATCTGATTTTCAGTTATTTAGGAAGAGGTGGAAATAATATCTCACTATCTTTGGAAAAGAAAATTCACTCAACCAAAGCTATGAGATAGACTTAATTATGAGGATTAGAGTTCAAACCCTGAGACTGTACCAATTTCTCCTTTGATAATTGAAAAGGACTAGAAACCTTTCATCTTTTTTGTCACCCTTCCCCAAATCCATTTAATATTAATTTATGACCAAAGAAGTTGTTGAATCATCTTTCCCTGGGAAAAATAATATATTCATCAATGTAATGAGCCTTGGGAAGCAGTTGATTAGGCTACGGATTACATTTCTGTTCCCCTAATACATTTTTCCCTATATGAGCATCTAGGCACTAGAACTATACACGTCTGCTTTGACCATGAGGCTGAGAAAATAAATTCCATCCACTTTGTTTCCATGTAGCTCATCCTACTTTTAAATACTAGCAATTATCAGGATTTTTTTCTTTAAATCAATCATAAGTAAATTATAATGTGCCTTTTAGTAACTTCCAACCTTTTCCTCCCTATTTCTCTTCTCAAAGACAGAAGAAAACAAATCTAAATCCTCTATCACTTCAGTACTTTTAAGTGGAACAAGGAAATCATGAAAGCTTTCCCACACACAATCTGGTTTAGATAGTATGTAAAATGAAGATAGTGTTCCAAAATTTACCCAGGCTAATTTAAACTTTGGCAGACAGGCCTAAGTTTCATATTGCTATAAATTGTGTTATCTAGGGAAATCAGGAGGTAACTCTGTCCCTTTGTTCTAATAAAAACCACTTTTAACACTAGAACTCCAATATAAGGTAACTCTATGGTTTCTGTGTTAGGACTGAATAAGAGATGCTTCCTTGTTTATGGCTAGAATGTGAGTCCACCCTGCTGGACAAATCTGAGTAGAGGTCCAGCCCATAAGATATTTCTTACACTTATTTATATTAAGGTATGTAACCTCCTGGTTGCCTTTTTCACCCCACTTCTCGTTATTGCCAATCTGACTTAGTTGAAAGAGATGCCCAATCCTTCTAAGACTTAATCAAATAAATCCTTCTGTTTCCTACCTTGAGAAAACTTTATCTTTAATTGAATCAGTGGTCTTTTGATCCACTTGCCCTGGGCTTGTCTGGGATCACCCTTTGGTTGAGGATGGATGTTCTATGGACAATGCCCCAACCTTGTGATTCTTTTCTTGCTCAACCTCCCCCTTATTCTCAACCTCCTCCTCCTTTGGGAGCCGAGGCAAATGCCCCTCTAGACTCAGGTCCTAAGAGCACATAAGGATCCTCTCATGGCCCCATTAAAAGAGAAGAGACAAATCTTTAAAGACCAGGAAAATTTATGTCTAGAACCAAAGGAATCTGGCATGTATCCTCTGGAAGAGATACCACTAGTGCACGGGGGACTAGGGTTTGTGGACACTCTTCTGAGCACCAGAAAAGTCAGAAATTTTAAAAAGGAAATGAAAAGCTGATAGAGGATCCTAGGAGACCCTCAGAGCAGTTAGACTAGTCGCTTGGCCCTAACATCTATATTTGTCATAAGTTGATTTCTAGCCTAAATGGAATATTCTTTCTCAGAGAAAGAGGGATGATGAGCAGAGACACAATGGTGGTATGGGAATGCAGACATCCACCAGTGGCTGGGGTGATCCAGGCAGACCAAAAAAAAAAAACAAAACCCAATTCTTGACCCGAGATGGGTACAAAACAATGAGGTCCATAGAATACACATGCAGGATCTAAGAATTAATTATTACCGGTATTAAGAGCATAACTCCAAATCCCCTGAATATTAAAAAAAAATTATCTGGAAAAAGGAAGAGGTACCAAGGTGAGTTTCTAAACAGGCAAAAAGAGAATATTAATACTCAGGATTAGATATAAGTGATCCAGGCATTGACTCCGTGTTAAAGATAAACTTTGTAATTAATGACTGGCCAGATATTAGTAAAAAGATTCAGAAGATTGATAGATGGAACAATAGGATTTTAGAAAACCTCTTAGAAGTCATTAAAGTATATGTCAGGAGAGAGGCAAAAATGGGAAACTCAAGTCATGGTGCAGACCGTCCAAACTATAGTAGGGAACCTAAGAATTATGGACAGTGGAAGAAACCTCAAACCAGGAAGAAATACAAAGGAATGAGAGCATCAGGGAAGTGGGAGAAGAAACATGAAAGCAAAATAGGGAAAGAAATATGTAAGGGCCCTTTAAATGGGCGGACACAGTGCATCGGGAGATTGAGGCCCAGAAGTAATTTCTGTGGATATTAGGACTGCCCTTGGGCGGGATCCTGGCCATATTGAGATAGTTTTGTAATGGGTGACTCTCTCGCTGATTGGCTGTGTGTGTGACCTCACAGGCCCTATGTAAGCCCACTGCAGGCAGCAACCGCCCTCTTTAATCTGGCGTTCTTCACCCTGGCTCCCTAGCCTGGGTGGCCAAGCCAAGATGGGTAGCCAAAAGAGGTAAGGGTTTTGGTAGTGAACACATGGGTCTTCTGACCAGGTGTTCACCAGGGAACCAACAAGTCAGGGCATCAGTTAGGGCATTATGTGAGTAGGTATAATAAAGGCTTTTAAGATTACATGTGGTTGTTCTTGAGTGCGCTACCGGTTACTAAGCTATAGATTCAAGAGATTGTGGCCAGAGACCTTAGAAGGCCTCAGAGGAGGCGAGCCGGGTAGAGCTCACACTGCAAAGGACAGTGGTCAAAGGTGCTCTGGTGGGTCTAGGACAGACTAATAATTGTAACTGCCAGGAGAGCACGTTACAAATGGCGCCCAACGTGGTGGACGCATCAGGAATTATCAGGTTTTGAAAATATTTAATATTCAGAATTAAGATTCTGAAAGATCCGGTAGAAACGCCACTTAAGAGGGAAGACAGAGAAGCAATATGGACCCAGGTAAATCTGGGATCAGACTCAAGGACACAGCTGAACATAATGCTTATATCAAGAGGTTAAAGAGCCAGATGGAAGATCTTTTAACAAAGATCACCACTGAAGAACAGCAGGAAGCTTGTAATCAAGCTCCACAAAGGCTATCCCCACACCCATTAAATATAGCTCGGAGAGGGAGCAACCTAGAGCTAGTGCGATTGTATGACAGTATAGAGTATAAAATGCCACAGCAAGAATTGCTGGAATTGCAGGTTAAACTACAGATGGAGATAGAGAAAGAAGAAAAAGCTAGGTTACTACAGATAGAACAGGAAGAGTTCAAACCAGTGGCAGAAACTAAGGAAGGAAATAAACGAATCACATGGACTTCAGTTGTAGAAATTCTTCTTAGCGTTTTGTTGGTTTACCTTGTGCATTGTTTTAAGGAATTTATTGATTACTCTTTCATTGAGAAGAAGTTTAGTTCTTTTTATGTGCAAAGCTCAGGTTTGATTTTAAATCAGCCTTTGGGGAATTTTCCAATTCTTCTTCCCTCTGCCTCACCTTCTTGGGCCAAGGGAGAAGGGGGAGGAGGAAAAGGAAGGGCGATAATATCATCAGCACTGCCCATTAATCCATTCAAAACTCCTGTGTCTTCATTTCAAAGGACAGGAGTAGGCTTTATGCCCCAAGGCAAAAAGGAATTGTGGGGTATTGAGTATAATCAGAAAAGTTTTGAAAATACAGTTCAGTTAATTTCTAAGAAACCTTACAGGGATAAGAACTTGCAGTTAGAGAGAGTGGAATTTTATACTTGTAAAACTGCTAGGATCGTCTTTGGAGAGTTGGAACTCCTCTTTTCTTACCTCGTGGATTTTCCACTTCCACAGGTGAGCTTGATTTCCCAACCCCCTACGGGTACTTATAAAACAGTGTTTATGTTTAGAATGGGTTGGAAAATTGCTATTTTAATCACTAGAATAAATAGACAGTGTGTGATCTTTGACCCAGGAGGAAAATATCAGATTTATTGATTCACACTACTGAAGTACAATTCGGTATCAGAAACTCAAACTTTGATTTTTAGGCAAAAGAATTCAGGGATATAGCCGAGTGTTCTAGTAAAGTCATTACTGCACAGACTATCCCCAAGATCTTCTCTTCTAAACAAGAGAAGGGAATTTTGGGATATGTGATTGCTTACAATTTTTAAATTTTGATTTTACATTTTTAAACATTTTTGATTTTACATCTTCAAAGTATTTTGATTTTACATTTTAAAGTTATTTTGGTTTTATATTTTTAATCTATTTTGGTTTTACATTTTTAAATTCTTTGCCTTTTACCTTAGCAATGCACTTCGGGCATACACAGAAAGTGCAGCTAAGTGACAGACTGACTAACTTTTGTCTGACTTTTGATCTTTTTGACAACAACTTTGTTTCCACTGTGATGTGGAAAGGCCTGGATGGCATTTGGAAAGGCCCAAGTTGGGCCCTGGGTACATTCCTTCCTAGGTGCAGATCCAGCAGCAGAGTTCATCCCCACCAGAGACATTTGTAACCTGGGGATCCAAGAGAAGGACCAGACAACAGTCCAGAGAGACCAGCCAGATGTCAGCAGCCCTTCAGACGCTGATGGCAGCAATGCCCCCTCCTGACCGTGACACCAGAGACACCAGACACAGTTCCAGTGTTGCAGCTGAAATGGACTGTTTTGGGTGATATGCAATATAAAGACTGTAAATGGACAATGGGCCTGCTTGCTTCTCCCGTGGCCACTTGCCATATGGTGGCCTGGGAAGAGGCTTTGCCCTATGCTTTCTATTGAAGGACTATGCTTTTAAATTAGTGGGTGAAAAACCAACACACCCACCTGCCATTGTTATTGAGACAATGTTACTGGACATGACTTTGCTTATGTGCACCTGTGAAACTAGAATTGTTCTAGAATTGTGAAAAGTGCAATAGAGAATTGTGATAAGCTAGAATTGCTCTAGGATTGTGAAAAGTGCAATAGAGAATTGTGATAAGCTAGAATTGTTCTAGAATTGTGAAAAGTGCAATAGAGAATTGTGATAAGCTAGAATTGCTCTAGGATTGTGAAAAGTGCAATAGAGAATTGTGATAAGCTAGAATTGTTCTAGAATTGTGAAAAGTGCAATTGAGAATTGTGATAAACTAGAATTGTTCTAGGATTGTGACAAGTGCAATTGAGAATTGTGATAAGCTAGAATTGTTCTAGAATTGTGAAAAGTGCAATTGAGAATTGTGATAAGCTAGAATTGTTCTAGGATTGTGAAAAGTGCAATTGAGAATTGTGATAAGCTAGAATTGTTCTAGGAGTGTGAAAAGTGCAACAGAAAATTGTAAGAAACTAGAATTGGTCTAGAACTGTGATAAATGTAACTAGAATTGTGACAACCTACCTCACTGATATTTGTTAACTAGAATTGTGATGTTTTACCTTGTTGACTTCCCACCTCAGTGTTGACATCCTACCTCATTGGCATCCAACCTCTTTGGCCTATTATCTCGAGTATGACTTTGATGAATGGGTTGAACATTTGGGCCACTGTTAAGCCTGGTTCTCATTGTCATACTTCTGTTTACTGATCTGCTGCTTTGTACCTCCTTGGGCATAACACTGTCATCTCATGGATCAAGTGAACTATAGCTGGTGCTAAAAGTTTAGCTTGGTGAGATGTGCGGTTCCCGCAAAACAAGAGAAAGGGAATTGTAAGGGCCCTTTAAATGGGCGGACACAGTGCATCGGGAGATTGAGGCCCAGAAGTAATTTCTGTGGATATTAGGACTGCCCTTGGGCGGGATCCTGGCCATATTGAGATAGTTTTGTAATGGGTGACTCTCTCGCTGATTGGCTGTGTGTGTGACCTCACAGGCCCTATGTAAGCCCACTGCAGGCAGCAACCGCCCTCTTTAATCTGGCGTTCTTCACCCTGGCTCCCTAGCCTGGGTGGCCAAGCCAAGATGGGTAGCCAAAAGAGGTAAGGGTTTTGGTAGTGAACACATGGGTCTTCTGACCAGGTGTTCACCAGGGAACCAACAAGTCAGGGCATCAGTTAGGGCATTATGTGAGTAGGTATAATAAAGGCTTTTAAGATTACATGTGGTTGTTCTTGAGTGCGCTACCGGTTACTAAGCTATAGATTCAAGAGATTGTGGCCAGAGACCTTAGAAGGCCTCAGAGGAGGCGAGCCGGGTAGAGCTCACACTGCAAAGGACAGTGGTCAAAGGTGCTCTGGTGGGTCTAGGACAGACTAATAATTGTAACTGCCAGGAGAGCACGTTACAGAAATAAGACTTTAATGTGCTGGGGTTGCAGAAAGACAGGACATATAATCAGTAAGATTAACCCAGGACCACTACCAGTAGCTGGAACTTAAGTTGTCTCATTCAGCAGGAAATCTCTGATTTTTCTATTGAGTGGACTAGCCCAGGGCCACTCCCAGTAGCTCAAATGCCTACTTATTGATTGGCTTGAAACTTCCAAGATAAGTACTTTCTTCTCAACTGGAAATCTAGGCCTGGGGGCATTGACAATAGAAACCTCAGTCTCAGATTTCTTATAAAATGTCCATTTTGAACTCAAAATCTTTGCAGAAGTCCAAAGTAGGAATTTTTCTTTGCTAATGATGCTCTCTTCTTGGCAAAGCTGCCTGCCAAGATTCCTGCCTACTATGAAGAGACCCTCTTCTCAGTAATAACCTTTTGTTATTTCTCTGCCAGGAACTCTTGCCATTGAGGAGGCCTGTCTCCTAGCAAAGCTGGAATCTTAGTGCCAATAAACTTTGCTTTTGCCATTGTGACTTTTCAGGTTCCTGAATTCTTTCATGTTGGACTTGTGCAGGGGATTCCCACAACTCTCTACACTGCCACTAACCTCATCAGAAATGCTACAATAAATGATAGGCTCTCCCTGTCTGAAAGTGATAGACTGCCTGATTCATAGACAGCTCAAATTTGTGAATTGTTTGCAGTAAACCAGGCCCTAAAACTATTAAGTGGAAAGGATGGCAATATCAGAATAAAGGGGATAAATAGCAAGGGCAGAGATATGACCCATGTTATTCTGGTCTCCAAAGTGTGAGAAAACCTTATCAATAAATCAATAATGCATGGGAATGGCTATCAGGCTAGACTGTCCTTTGAAGCTAGGGGCAACTCCTTGCCGATAAGAAAGCAAAGATGATGGCAGCTATAGAATATGAATAGCCCCACTTGTTTGTTGGTTTTAATTCCTTCTTTTCCTCTGAGTCTTCCTTCCCCATCTTTTACAACAGAAGAGCAGAAAAAAGGCTTTATTCTTTGGAGAGCAGGAACAGGGCAGACAATGGTGTCTCCCAAATGGCAGAGAGGTACTGACCAAATCAGGATGAGATAGGTCCTTCAACATCTTCATCAGGGCAGCCACTAGGATGTCCAGAACCTGTGTGATGCCATTCTTACACAATATGTATCATCTGGCCTTTACACTCTAGTGAGACAGTGGGTCTTATGTGTTGAAGTGTGAATAAAACTGTTTTGCACTGAAGCCTAATGGGAAGAAGGCTATCAAGCCTCTAACCATTTCAGAATATACAAACTACTCCAATAGGCCCTCTAAAATAGCTGTTGGTTTATAGTGGACCATCTAACCACTTGGGTGAAGGCTTGCTCTCTGCCCTGGGCCACTGTACACATGTTATGCAAAATTCTTCAGGAATAAATAAAACCATGGTATGGGATGGTGGAATGAATTGACTCAGTCCAAGGGACCTATTTTACAGGTAAGATTCTGCAGCTCCTCATATAGGACTTAGATATTACCTGGGACTTTCATACTTCTTGGCATGCCTCTCCCCTCCCCTCCAATAATGTAAGGTGGAAAGAATGAATCAAGAAATAAGAGACTGCTCACTAAATTGGTACTAGAAACACAATTAATCTGGATCAAGTGTCTCCCTCTGGCCTTCTGGCCTTTCTAGGATACACACAACTCTGCAAAAAGATATGGGATTGTTTCCTTATGAACTTCTTTTGGTCACCCCTACTCAAGGAGAGGAGAGAGTTGGAATCCTATGCGTGAACAGAAAGACAGGTTTTTAAGAGAATATATATCTGCTTTGGCAAAACACATCTATATTTTGCTAAAGAAAGAATTAATTGCTCAGACTCCACCCCTTGTTTTCCCTGTGTACTAATATCAGGCAGGAGACTGGTCCAGACATGGAAAGAAGAGAAGCTCACTCCGATCTGGGAAGAGACAGACCAGGGAGTAGTAGGGTTAGACTCATCATTCCTGGGTGAAGAGGTCTGCTTACCTGGCTTGTAAAGGATAATTGAGCCCTCATCCACATAGGACAGACGGAATTGCAATTGAGGCTCAAGCCTCCTACCATTTGCCTACATGAGCCTTTATTCCAATCTGTAAGACTACAAGAATTTTCTTAATGTTCCATTTCCTCTCTTGTTTTCAACTGTATTTGTATTAGATATCTTCATCTGTCTTTCTACTACCTTGTATAGCTATTTTGTTTGTAACAAAAGTGTAACACCACAGGCTGCAGTAGAAATAATTACTAATCAAACTGCAAAGACTTTGTACCTATTCTTCATTCATAGACGCAATATCTCCCTTAATGAAATCCAAACTCACATTTTCTTGGCTATCATATTATACTCTAGACACATTTTAATGTTTTAGTCCAGTAAAACTTCCATCATTTTCAGACAAACTTTTGTCTAGCTATGCTTATATTTATGAAGTCAATTTCTGGAATCCAACTGTGACACTTACATTCTTCTAACTCTATTGAATCTCATTCATTACAATTAGCCTCTTTTCCCAAACCATTTATTCCAATCCCTTTTTACCTCCTGTGGACTGTGACACTGGATGACTGGAGAAGTGAGGGGCAGGTACAATCTGCTCTACTTCTAAATGAAAATTATTTGCCTTGCTTCCCCTTTTGTAATGCCCCAATTTCTGCTTCTCTACCAGCCAAGCTTCACTGTTTCCTCAGACCCTCTTTTATGTTCTTTTATCAGGATTTTCAGGCTGCCACATCTCTTCTCCCAATCTCAAATTTAATACAGTATTTCCTCCACCATTTCTAGGGTTGAGAAATGTTACTGTATAGAGCCATCAAAATGCCATTCAAAATATTTCCTTTTTTTCTTGGTGAGATCTCTATCCCTGATTGTAGGGGGAAAATAGTTGCTTGCTAAGCCTGTTCCTAACAATTATTTTCTCAAAAAAAGTGTTCATGATATGAAAGCATCAGTTGCATGTGTAATCTAAAATTTTGGTCATTTCCAAAAAGACAGGCTACTAGTAATGAACCTCTTAGCTAGGTTAGACCTTGGGAAAGAAACTTAGTCTATTATTATGTAATGGATTGATAAATCCAAATCATTGTGCAAATATTATGCAATTTCTAATGCCTAAGATTTTAATGATTACTTTCTTAACTGAAAATACCTTTTTCCCCCAATTTGCTTGTGTGTATGCATGTATGTGTGTAATTCTATATATCTATATATACATATATAAATTCAAACTGAATTTCCATTTATTCAGTAGTATTTCTGTTCAGATTTACATCAAAACAAAATGACAAAGAACAAACTAGCAGTAATATTCAAGAAGCAAATATGTATTTTCAATGACAACAGATAAAATCAGAATAATCCAAAGGTAATGATTTATACACTTTAACAAATTCTGTAATTAAACAAAAATAAATGCGTGTGTATGTGAATTATTGAAAAATTATTGGGACAATAGTCTTTGATCTAAGAAGGCAATTATCATTAAATATAATTAAGGTTATTATAAGATGGAATTAATTTTAAGGAACCTTAAATTTCCCCTATCACTACTCTATACTTTTTAAGGTAATATGGAAAATTAAGGAGTATTTAATGGTCCAAAATGCATGTTTAATGGCTAAAAATAAGCTTACATTTGAATCAATCTGTACATAGCTATTTTAATTAATTAATGATAAAATGTAGCAGCAAGATTTAAAAGAATGAAAACTTAGAAAAGAATATCCAATTTGCTAATTAAAATATTCTTTGGTTTTAATTGAGGAGAAATAATGAAAAGTATTAACATAAAGTTAAATAACTACATCAAATCAGTTTCAAAATTAAAAAAGTTTTCCCCCCAAATTAAAGTTAACTGTAAATTATAGAATAAAGAAAACATAATCATAGGATGGCAACATTGTTTTGTCAACATAAGTATTAATAAGTGGGAAGGAGAAAAATTTTAAAGATATTTTCTTGTTTGCTTGGTTGTTGTAATATGATCTTTTTATTTATTTATTTATTTTTTGGTCTTCAAACTTTCTTTTTAGTCATACAATCTTGAAATGGGACAGTAAACTATGCTTAACAAGATATGCATATACCATTATGCCAAAAAGGAAATGATATATTAAAAATTGTTATTAATGCGTTAATTTGGCATAACAATACAATAAATACTTCCTATGAAAGATTATAAAATAATCATATTTGTATCTCTTCTCTCTATCTCTGTAAATTCATATTGACAAGCATTTATTAAACACCTACTATATGCCAAGTTCTCTGTTAAGGACTGGGCATAAAAACAAGGGAACTTAATATAGTCCTGCTCTAAAGAATTTCCTTCTACCATGGGAAACATCATGAAAATAACTATACTTTTGAAAGAAATCAACTTATTAAATTGGAAAAAATATAAATGTTGTGGCAATATTAGAAGGAAAAATTTATTGCAGAAGTAGGATTTTAGGAGAGCCTGGGGATAAAAGCCAAAAAAGTGAAGCTGCAAAGTGAGAGAGTTTCAGAAATGGATAATAGACTAGACAATGAGGCTGAAGTCAGGAGATAAATTGTCCATTGTAAAGGCAAAAACACTAACATCAATGGAAAGCAGAGTATGTAAAAGATGGTATGGTGGAACGAATGTAAAACTAGAAAACTGCAAAATAGAGGATGTTATTTTTGATACTGGCATTAATAAGGAAACACTGGACTTAACTGAATGGGGAATTGATGTGATCAGTCTTATATTTTAAGAAGTTCAATTTGATGATTAGAAAGGGGGGTGGGATCATCAGTATATTCTTACAATAGTTCAGAATTGAGTTGACAAAAGCCTGACCTAGTTTGATGGAAGTGTCATCATTTAGAATGGGGTAATATAAAATAATGCTGCAAAAAAACAAAATTTATATGAAGTGAATATAGTGAGTAAGAGAATGAGGAGTTGAGGAGGATATTTATAAAGTCTGTGTTACTAGGAGGATTATCAGGTTCTTGACATTAGTAGGGAAATTGGGAAGAGGTGGTTCTTGGGAAGAAAGATAATGTACTTTGTTTTGGATCTGTTGTGTTTAAAATGTCTTAACTCAGGTTAAAATACCCAATAGGCAATTATACATGTGAGACTAGAGGTCAGCAGAAAGATCAGCGTAGATAAAGAGAGCTGAGAATAATGTTAATAGAAATGGCAGTTAAATTATGAGAGATGATGAAATCAAAAAGCTAGAAAAAATGTATAGCAAAGGAAAAAACAAAAAAACAAAAACAAACAAAAAAAAAAACACTGAATATTACTCTGTGTAATACTAACAGAAAGAAAAGTCTGGAAAAAGAATTAGTAAAAGTGACTGAGAAGTGATCAAATTATTAACAGGAGAAGCAGAAGAGAACAAAGTCAAAGAAATTTACATAGAAAAAAAACATCAAAGAAAGGAAAGTGATCAATAATGCAAAGACGTTAGTTAAAAAGGATGCAAACTGAGGACAGATAATTAGATTTAGCTATTAAGAGGTCACTGGTAATATTGAAGAGATGTTTTCAGTTGAATATCATAAGAAAACAAATTACAGGAAATTCAAAGGAAAGTGAGAAGGAAAAAAAAAATCTGAGGAGAATAGAAGATGAGGAAATTCTAGACAAATGACCTTTTTTTTTTCTTCTATGAAATATGAGGCAAGGTTTTGAATTGAGAGGATTGAAGGGTATGACAGAAATTGGAGTTTTGAGGAGGGATGAAAAGGTTTCAAAAAGTCATTGTGTTAAATGGGATTATGAATCAAAACAGGCTTTAATAATTTATAGCAATTGCCTCCCTGTACTCTGTCCATTTCCACCTTCACCCCGTCACGCACTTTCCACATGACCTAAAAATTAAAGCTCTTTGTTTCTAATATATAGTTTCTATGTGGCACTCTAACTATCCATCTTTTAGATGTCCATTAAATTTTATACAATGGAGTCTACATGATTATACATTTATTTAAATGTACTCCAAATATATAGACTATGGATGAACCACATATTAGAAATATAATTAGGGTTACAGTTATTTTAAGATGATGAATCAATGTCTGGCGGCTAACCATTCTGTATGCCCTATGAGAACCTTATCAGAATGTTTGAGACATTAGATACATGTCTTATAAAATAATAAGAAAAAAAAGGGAAAATGAAGAAAAGGAAGGAAGAAAAAAAGAAAGCATAATTCCTAATCTTCTCTAAGGGTGGGTAAATTGTCTACTTATTGTCTACTTATCATTTTCCTTCCACAAAAATTAAATTATGTGGCTGGCTCCTGCTGATTAGCGATTCTTATTGATTGTGTTTATGCCATGGAAAAACTCTTGAGTCTCCATCTCATTTATCTTTAAATAATTGGAAAGACATTCAGTGCTCTTGGATAGGCCGAGCGAATATAATAAAGATGACAATACTCCCCAAACTAATCTATCTATTTAGTGCTATACCAATCAGACTCCCAAGAAACTATTTTAATGACCTAGAAAAAATAACAACAAAATTCATATGGAAGAATAAAAGGTCGAGAATTGCAAGGGAACTAATGAAAAAAAAACTCAGAGGAAGGTGGTCTAAGTGTACCTGATCTAAAGCTATATTATATAGCAGCAGTCACCAAAAACACTTGGTACTGGCTAAGAAATAGAACGGTAGATCAGTGGAACAGATTAGATACAAAGGACAAAAAAGGGTACATCTATAGCAATCTAATCTTTGACAAACCCAAAGATACCAACATTAGGGAAAAAAAAAATCATTATTTGGAAGAAACTGTTGGGAAAACTGGAAATTAGTATGGCAGAAATTAGATATGGATCCACACTTAACACCATGTACCAAGATAAGATCAAAATGGGTCCATGATTTAGGCATAAAGAATGAGATCATAAATAGATTAGAGGAACAGAGAATAGTCTACCTATCAGACCTGTGGAGGAGGAAGGAATTTATGACCAGAGGAGAATTAGAGATCATTATTGATCACAAAATAGAAGATTTTGATTACATCAAACTAAAAAGTTTCTGTACAAACAATACTAATGCAAACAAGATTAAAAGGGAAGTAACAAATTGGGAAAATATTTTTAAAAGGAAAGGTTCTGACAAAGGTCTCATCTCCAAAATATATAGAGAACTGACCCTGATTTATAGGAAACCAAACCATTCTCCAATTGATAAATGGTCAAGGGATATGAACAGACAATTCTCAGATGATGAAATTGAAACTATTTCCACTCATATGAAAGAGTGTTCCAAATCACTACTGATCAGAGAAATGCAAATTAAGACAACTCTGAGATACCACTACCCATCTGTCAGATTGGCTAAGATGACAGGAACAAATGATGATGAATGTTGGAAGGGATGTGGGAAAACTGGGACACTGATACATTGTTGGTGGAGTAGTGAAAGAATGCAGCCATTCTGGAGAGCAATTTGGAACTATGCCCAAAAAGTTGTCAAACTGTGCATACCCTTTGACCCAGCATTGCTGTTATTGGGATTATATCCCAAGTAACTACTAAAGAAGGGAAAGGGACCTGTATGTGCCAAAATGTTTGTGGCAGCTCTTTTTGTTGTAGGTAGAAACTGGAAGTTGAATGGATGTCCATCAATATGAGAATGGTTGGGTAAATTGTGGTATATGAAGGTTATGGAATATTATTTTACTGTAAGAAATGACCAGCAGGAGGAATACAGAGAGGCTTGGAGAGACTTAAATCAACTGATGCTGAGTGAAATGAGCAGAACCAGAAGATCACTATGCACTTCAACAACAATACTGTATGAGGATGTATTCTGATGGAAGTGGAAATCTTCAACATAAGGAAGATCCAACTCACTTCCAGTTGATTAATGATGGACAGAAATAACTACACCCAGAGATGGAACACTGGGAAGCGAATGCAAATTGTTAGCACTACTGTCTATCTATCCAGGTTACTTATATCTTCGGAAGCTAATAATTAATGTGCAACAAGAAAATGGTATTTACACACACATATATTGTATCTAGGTTATATTGTAACACATGTAAAATGTATGGGATTACCTGCCATCGGGGGGAGGGAGTGGAGGGAGGGAGGGGATAATTTGGAAAAATGAATAAAAAAAAAATAAATCAAATAGAAAAACATTTAGTAAATCTGATTAGAAAAAGGAGAAAGGAAAATCAAAATTTTAGTCTTAAAAATTAAAAGGGGGAACTTTCCACACCTGAAGAGGAAATTAGAGAAATAATAAGGAGTTACTTTGCCCAACTTTATGCCAATGAATTTGATAACTTAAGTGAAATGGATGACTTCCTCCAAAAATATAGGCTTCCCAGATTAACAGAGGAGGAAGTAAATTGCTTAAATATTCTGATTTTAGAAAAGGAAATAGAACAAACTATTAATCAATTCCCCAGGAAAAAATCCCCAGGACCAGATGGATTTACATGTGAATTCTATCAAACATTTAAAGAACAATTAACCCCAATGCTACATAAACTATTTGAAAAAATAGGGACTGTAAGAGTACTACCAACTCTTTTTATGACACAGACATGGTACTGATACCTAAACCAGGTAGGTTGAAAACTGAGAAAGAAAACTATAGAGCAATCTCCTTAATTAATATTGATGCTAAAATCTTAAATATTAGCAAAAAGACTACAGAAAATGATCTTCAGGATAATATATTATGATCAAGTAGGATTTATACCATGAACACAAGGCTGCTTTAATATTAGGAAAACTATTAGTATAATTGACCATATTAATAATAAAATTAACAAAAAACATATGATCATCTCAATAGATGCAGAAAAAGCATTTGATAAAATCCAACATCCATTCCTACTAAAAACACTTGAGAGTATAGGAATAAATGGACTTTTTCTTAAAATAATCAGTAGCATCTATTTAAAACAATCAATAAGCATCATATGTAATGGAGATATACTGGAAACTTTCCCAGTAAGCTCAGGAGTGAAACAAGGTTGCCCACTATCACCACTACTATTCAATATTGTATTAGAAATGCTAGCCTTGGCAATAAGAGTCGAGATAGAGTGATTAAAGGAATTAGAGTAGGTAATGAGGAAATCAAACTATCACTCTTTGCAGATGATATGGTAGTATACTTAGAGAACTCCACAGATTCTAATAAAAAGTTATTAAAAATAATTCACAACTTTAGCAAATTTGCTGGATACAAAATAAATCGACATAAATCCTCAGAATTTTTATACATCACCAACAAAATGCAACAACAAGAGATACAAACAGCTGTTGAGAGTATAAAATGTTTGGGAATCCATCTACCAAAAACAGTCAGAAACTATATTAGCAAAATTACAAAACATTTGCCACAAAAATAAAGTCAAATTTAAATAATTGGAAAGACATTCAGTGCTTGTGGATAAGCTGAGCAAATATAATAAAGATGACAATACTCCCTAAAGTGATGTATTTATTTAGTGCTATACCAGTCAGACTCCCAAGAAACTATTTTAATGACCTAGAAAAAATAAAACAAAATTCACATGGAAGAACAAATGGTCGAGAATTTCAAGGCAATTAATGAAAAAAAATCAAATGAAGGTGACCTCACTGTACTTGATCTAAAACTATATTATAAAGCTGTAGTCACCAAAACTATTTGGTATTGGCTAGGAAATAGACTAGTGGAACAGGTTAGGCTCACAGGACAAAATAGTGTACAACTATAGCAATCTAATGTTTGACAAACCCAAAGATACCAACTTTTGCAAAAAGAATTCATTATTTGAAAAGAACTGTTGGGACAACTGGAAATTAGTATAGCAGAAATTAGATATGGACCCACACTTAATATCATATACCAAGATAAGATCAAGATGGGTCCATGATTTAGGCGTAAAGAATGAGATCATAGAATGGATGTCCATCAATTGGACAAGGTTTGGGTAAATTATGTTATATGAAAGTTATGGAATATTATTGCTCTGTAAGAAATGACCAGCAGGAGGAATACAGAGAGGCTTGGAGAGACTTAAATCAACTGATGCTGAGTGAAATGAATAGAACCAGAAGATCGCTATACACTTCAATGTTATAAGAAGATGTATTCTGATGGAAGTGGATATCTTCAACATAAAGAAGATCCAACTCACTTCCAGTTGATCAATGATGGGCAGAAACAACTACAACCAGAGAAGGAACACTGGGAAGTTAATATAAATTGTTAGCACTACTGTCTATCTACCCAGGTTACTTATACCTTCGGAATCTAATATTTAATGTGCAAAAAGGAAATGGTATTTACACACATATACTGTATTTAGGTTATATTGTAACACATGTAAAATGTATGGGATTGCCTGTCATCAAGGGGAGGGAATACAGGGAAGGAGGGGATAATTTTGAAAAATGAATACAAGGGATAATGTTTTAAAAAAATTACTCATGCATATATTCTGTCAAAAATTATAAATAAATAAAATTTTTAAAAAAGAAAGAAAGAATGAGATCATAAATACAGTAGAGGAACATAGGATAGTTTACCTCTCAGACTTGTGAAGGAGGAAGGAATTTGTGATCAAAGGAGAACTAGAGATCATTATTGATCACAAAATAGAAAATTTTGATTACATCAAATTAAAAACTTTTGTACAAACAAAACTAATGCAAAAAAGATTAAAAGGGAAGTAACAAAGTGGGAAAATAATTTTACAGTTAAAGGTTCTGAAAAGGCCTCATTTCCAAAATACATAGAGAACCATCAATTGATGAATGGTCAAAGAATATGAACAGACAATTTTCAGATGATGAAATTGAAACTATTTCCACTCATATAAGAGTGTTCCAAATCACTATTGATCAGAAAAATGCAAATTAAGACAACTCTGAAATTCCACTACATACCTGTCTGATTGTTAAGATGACAGCAAAAAATAATGATGACTGTTGGGGGGATTTGGGAAAACTGGGACACTGATGCATTGTTGGTGGAGTTGTGAAAGAATCCAACAATTCTGGACAGCAATTTGTAAATATGCCCTAAAACATTATCAAAATGTGCATACCCTTTGATCCAGAAGTACTACTACTGGGCTTATATCACAAAGAAATACTGAAGAAGGTAAAGGGACCTGTATGTGCCAAAATATTTGTGGCAGCCATTTTTGTAGTGACTAGAAACTGGAAAATGAATGGATGCGAATCAAGTGGAGAATGGTTGGGTAAATTATGGTATATGAATGTTATGGGATATTATTGTTCTGTAAGAAATGGCCAGCAGGACGAATATAGAGAGGCTTAGAGAGACTTACATGAACTGATGCTGAGTGAAATAAGCAGAACCAGGAGATCATTATACACTTCAACAATGATACTGTATGAAGATATATTCTGATGAAAGTGGATATCTTCAACATGGACAAGATCTAATTCAGTTCCAGTTGATTAATGATGGACAGAATCAGCTACACCCAGAGAAAGAACACTAGGAATTGAGTATAAACTGTTTGCACTATTGTCTTTCTACCCAGGTTACTTTTACCTTCTGAATCCAATTCTTACTGTGCAACAAGAAATTCGGTTTTATAAACATATATTGTATCTAGGATATACTGTAACACATTTAACATGTATGGGATTGCCTGTCATCTAGGGGAGAGGGGAGAGGAAGGAAAGGGAAAAATTCAGAAAAGAAGTGTGTACAAAGGATAATGTTGTGAAAAAATTACCCATGCATATGTACTGTCAAAAATTATAAGTATAAAATTAATTTTTAAAAAGAGAGAATCATATAAGATTCATAGGAACATATTGGGAGAAACAACCATCTTGTTTGCTTTGTAAGCCATTACAACAATGATACATCATCACAAGTTTAATCTATATTTGTTCCAATTGCTTATATCTTTTAAATCAAGTTTTTATTTAGTATCCCATGAGAATTTTATGTAGATACTGAATATAGAACATGCTTTTTTCTTTTTTTCTTTTTTTAATAATTTTTTTTTATTTTTAAAAATAAATACATTCAAAGATAATTTTCAGCCTGTATTGCTGAACCCTTGCAAAAATGTTTTAAATGTACTTGCAAAAATATAACAATGAAAATAGAATTAGTCAAATGGAAGAGGAGGCACAAAATCAAACTGAAGAAAATAATTTGTTAGAAATTAGAATTGCTTAAATAGAAACTATTGATTCTATGAGACATTAATAAATAAAACAATCTAAAATAATGAAATAAAAAAGAAAATGTGAAATATTTTATTGAAAAAAATCTTATCTAGAAAACAGAAGCTAGTGAGATGATGTTAAAATGAGAGTTGCTAAAATCCATGATATTAAAAAAAATATCTAAACATCATCTTTCAAGAAATTATTAAAGAGCTGTGCCTTGTTATCTAGAACCATAGTGTGAACTAAAAATAGGAAGAATCCATTGATCATCTCCTGAAAAAAATGCCAAAGTGAAAATTTTCAGGAATACCATAGTCAGATGCCAGAGGTCTGAGTTTAAGGAGAATATATATTTTTTGAAACCAGAAAGAAATAAGTCAAGTGTCATAATGACACAGTCAGAAATGCACTAAATTTAGCAGCTTCTACTTTAAAAAAAATGATGTCCTGGAATATACAATTCAGGAGGGCAAAGGAGTTAGGATTACAACAATCAACTATCCAGGGAGGGAAAAACAAAAGAAAACAAAACAAACAAAAACAGTATAATAGTTCCAGGAAAAAAAAAAAAAAAAAAAAAAAAAAAAAAAAAAAAAAGATATTCAATGAAATAGAGAACCTGGAAGCATTTTGAATAAAAAGACTAAAGTTGAACAGAAAATTTTGTTTCCAAATACAAGATTCAAAGAGACAAAGGGTGGAGAGTACACAAGTATATGTGCTATCCTCTGAGCTTCCCTCAAATTTAACATCAGATTAAGCCTGTGAATTGGTTTTGGAGTGACAGAACCCACTCTAGAAGAAGATACTTTGGAAGAACTTCAAAAAAGGTCTGTTTCAATTGGGCAAGGGGATAAGCTGCCAAGTCCAGACCTCAACACAGGATACCTAGAGCAAGGACCTGGGGTGAGAAGTAAAGGCGTTGCTAAGTCCCTGTGCCAATACTTAAAGCTTGTAGGATGAAAACAGAAAGGAAATTATAGGCCAATTTCCCTAATGAATATTGATGAAAAAAATCTTAAATAAAATATTAGCAAAAAGATTACAGAAAGTCATTCACAGGATAATACAGTATGACCAAGGAGTATTTATACTAGGAATGCAGGGCTGGTTTAATAATAAGGAAATCTATTACCATAATTGACTATATCAATTACCAAACTAACAGAAATCATGTGATTATTTCAATAAAGGCAGTATAATAAGCATTTGATAAAATCCAACCCCATTCTTATTAAAAACACTAGAGAGTATAGGAATAAATGAAATTTTCCTTAAAATGATAAGTAGCATCTATTTAAAAGCATCAGTAAACATCATATGTAATGAGGACAAATTAGAACCTTGTCAAGTTTGCCCACTATCACTATTACTATTTAATATTGTATTAGAAATGTTAGGTTTGGCAAAAGAGAAGTAAAAGAAATTAAAGGAATTAGAGGAGTTAATGAGGAAACCAAATTATCACTTTCTGCTGATGATATGGTAGACTTAGAGAACCCTTGAAATCAACTAAAAAGCTACTTGAGACAAATCACAACATTAGCAAAGTTTCAGGATACAAAATAAATCCATATAAATCATCAACATTTTTATATATTGCCAACAAAGTCCAACAGCAAGTGATAAAAAGAGAAATTCCATTTAAAATAACTGTCAGTTATATAAAATATTAGGGAATGTACCTGTCAAGAAAAAGTCAGGAGCCATATGAACATAATTACAAAACATTTTCCACATGAATAAAATCAGACTAATCAATTGGAAAATTATCAAGAGCTCATAGGTAGGCTGAGCAAATATAATGGCACTACTATCTAAATTAATGTACTTATGAAGTGCCATACCAGTCAAATTCACAAGAAATTATTTTGCAGATGTAGATAAAATAATAACAGAGTTCATCTGGAAGAATAAAAGGTCAAGGATTTCAAGGGAGTTAATGAAAAAAATGCAAATGAAGGTGGTATAGCTGTGCCAGACCTAACACTATACTATAAAACAGCAGTCATAAAAAATACTAGATACAGGTTAAAAAATAGTATAATTGATTAGTGGAATAGGTTAGGTACACAGGACAAAATAATCAATGGTTATAGCAATCTGCGTTTGACAAACCCAAATTTCTCAGGTTTCAGGATAAAAACTCCTTATTTGACAAAAAAAAACTGCTGTGAAAATGGAAACTAGTATGACAGAAACTAGGCATTGACCCACACCTACCTCCTTATACCAAGATAAATTTGAAATGGATGCATGATTTACAGACAAAGAATTATAAGAAAATTAGAAGAACAAGGGACAGTTTACCTTTCAGATCTGTGGAAAAGAAAAGAATTTGTGGCCAAAGAACAGAGCTTATAATTGAACATAAAATGGGTAATTTTGATTATATTAAGCTAAAAGGTAAAAATCTTTTTTTAAACAAAACTAATGCAGATAAGATTAGAAAGGAAGCAATAAATTGAAAAAAAAATTCAAAGGTACTGATAAAGGCCTCATTTTTTTAATTATATAATTATAAAAATTTTTTGACAGCACATAAGCATGAAAAAAATTTTTTAACATTATCCCTTGTATTAATTTTTCCAAATTTTCCCCTCCCTCCCTCCCTCTACTCTCTCCTCTAGATGACAGGCAATCCCATACATTTTACATGTGTTACAGGAAAACCTAGATAAAATATATGTGTGTAAGACCAATTTTTCTGTTGCACGTTAAGAATTGGGTTCCGAAGGTATAAGTAGTGCTAACAATTTACATTCAATTCCCAGTGTTCCTTTTCTGGGTGTAGTTGTTTCTGTCCATCATTAATCAACTGGAAGTGAGTTGATTCTTCTTTATGTTGAAGATATCCACTTCCATCAGAATATATCTTCATACAGTATTGTTGTTGAACTGTATAGTGATTTTCTGGTTCTGCTCATTTCACTCAGCATCAGTTCATGTTGAGTCTCTCCAAACCTTTCTCCATCCTGCTGGTCATTTCTTACAAAGAAATAATATTCCATAAGGTTCATATACCATAATTTACCCAACCATTCTCCAATTGAAGGACATTCATTCATTTTCCAGTTTCTAGGCACTACAAAAAGAGCTGCCACAAACATTTGGGCACATACAGATCCCTTTCCCCTCTTTAGTATTTCTTTGGTATATAAGCCCAGTAGTAGGACTGCTGGATCAAAGGGAATGCACATTTTGATAACTTTTTGGGCATAGCTCCTGATTGCTCTCTAGAATGGCCGGATTATTTAACAACTCCACCAACAATGCATTAGTGTCCCAGTTTTCCCACATCCCCTGCAACATTCATCATTATTTGTTCCTGTCATCTTAGCCAATCTTACAGGTGTGTAGTGGTATCTCAGATTTGTCTTAATTTGCATTTCTCTGATCAGTAGTGATTTGGAATACTTTTTCATATGAGTGGATATAGTTTCAATTTCATAGCCGAGAATTGTCTGTTCATATTCTTTGACCATTTATCAATTGGAGAATGGTTTGATTTCTTATAAATTAGGGTCAGTTCTCTATATATTTTGGAAATGAGGCCTTTATCAGAACCTTTAATGTAAAAATATTTTCCCAATTTGTTACTTCCCTTCTACTCCTGTTTGCATTAGTTTTATTTGCTCAGAAAAATTTTTAGTTTGATGTAATCAAAATCTTCTATTTTGTGATCAATAATGATCTCTAGTTCTCCTTTGGTCATAAATTACTTCCTCCTCCACAGGTCTGAGAGGGAGCCTAACCTTTATTACTCTAATCTATTTGTGGTCTCAATCTTTATGCCTAAATCATGGACCCATTTTGATGTTAAGTGTGGATCCATATCTAATTTCTGCCATTCTAATTTCCAATTTCCCAACAGTTTTTTTTTCAAATAATGAATTTTTATCCCACATATTGGTATCTTTGGGTTTGTAAAAGACTAAATTATTATAGTTGTACCCTTTTATGTCCTTTCTACCTAATCTGTTCCACTGATCGACTGGTCTATTTCTTAGCCAATAACAAATGGTTTTGGTGACTGCTGCTATATAATATAGTTTTAAATCAAGTGCACCTAGAATACCTTCATCTGACTTTTTTTTTTCATTAATTCCCTTGAAATTCTTGACATTTTATTCTTCCATATGAATTTTGTTGTTATTTTTTTCTAGGTCAATAAAATAGTTTCTTGGGAGTCTGATTGGTATAGCACTAAATAAATAGATTAGTTGGGGGAATATTGTCATCTTTATTATATTTGCTCAGCCTATCCAATAGCACTGAATGTCTTTCCAGTTATTTGTGGCAAGTGTTTTGTAATTTTGCTCATATAATTCCTGACTTTTCTTTGGTAGATGGATTCCCAAATATTTTATACTCTCTACATCTGTTTTGAATGGAATTTCTCTTTGTTTCTCTTGTTGTTGCATTTTGTTGGTGATGTGTAAAAATGCTGAGGATTTGTGTGGATTTAATTTGTATCCTGCAACTTTGCTAAAGTTGTGAATTATTTCTAATCACTTTTTGTTAGAATCTATGGGGTTCTCTAAATATATCATCATATCATCTGCAAAGAGTGACAGTTTGATTTCCTCATTATCTACTCTAAATCCTTGAATCTCTTTCTCGACTCTTATTGCCAAGGCTAGCATTTCTAATACAATATTGAATAGTAATGGTGATATTGGGCAACCTTGTTTCACTCCTGATCTTACTGGGAAAGGTTCCAGTTTATCTCCATTACATATGATGCTTACTGACAGTCTTAAATATCTTAAGGAATAGTCCATTTTTTCCTATACTCTCAAGCATTTTTAGTAGGAATGGATGTTGGATTTTGTCAAATGCTTTTTTATGCATCTATTAAGATGATCGTATGATTTTTATTAATTTGATTATTAATATGGCCAATGATACTAATAGTTTTCCTAATATTAAACCAGCCCTGTATTCTTGGTATAAATCCTATTTAATCATAGTGTATTATCCAGGGGATGATTTTGTGAAGTCTTTTTGCTAATATCTTATTTAAGATTTTACCATCAATATTCATTAAGGAAATTGCTCTATACTTTTCTTTCCCAGTTTTCAATCTACCTGGTTTTTCTATCAGTACCATATCTGTGTCATAAAAGGAGTTTGGTAAGACTCCCTCATCCCCTACTTTTTCAAATAGTTTATATAGCATTGGGGTTAATTGTTTTTTAAATGTTTACTAGAATTCACATGTAAATCCATCTGGTCCTGGGGATTTTTTCTTAGGAAGTTGAATAATAGCTTGTTATATTTATTTTTCCTGAAATGGGACTATTTAAGCAATTTACCTCCTCCTCTGTTAATCTAGGAAGCCTATATTTTTGGAGGTATTCATCCATTTCACTTAAGTTATCAACTTTATTGGCATAAAGTTGGGCAAATTAACTCATTATTTGTCTAATTTCCTCTTCATTGGTGGAAAGATCCCCCTTTTCATTTTTAAGATTAACACTTTGATTTTCCTCTTCCCTTTTTCTGATTAGATTTACCAAAGGTTTATATATTTTATTGGCCTTTTCATAAAACCAAATCATAATTTTATTCATTAATTCAATAGTTTTTTTACTTTAAAAATTATTGATTTCTCCTTTTAATTTTGCTATTTCAAGTTTAATTTTTGGTTGGGAGTTTTTAATTTGGTCTTTTTCTAACTTTTTAAGTTGCAGACCCATTCATTAATATTCTCTTTCTCTATTTTGTTCAAATAAGCCCCTAAAGATATAAAATTTTCCCTTATTACCGCATTAGCTGCATCCCACAAATTTTGGCATGATGTCTCATCGTTGTCATTATCTTGGGTGAAATTATTAATTTTTTCTATAATTTGTTTTTTCACCTAGTCATTCTTTAATATGAGATTATTCAGTTTCCAAATACTTTTTGGTATATTTATCCCTAATTTCTTATTAAATGTAGTTTTGATTGCATTGTGATCTGAGAAGAAGGTATTTACTATTTCTGCCTTCCTGCATTTAATTTTGAGATCTTTATGTCTTAATATATTGTCCATTTTTGTATAGGTTCTATGAACTGCTGAGAAGAAAGTATACTCTTTTCTATCACTATTCAGTTTTCTCCAAAGGTCTATCATATCTAGTTTTTCTAATGTTCTATTTACCTATTTTATTCTGAGAATGCAAGGTTGAGATCTCCCATTATTATAGTTTTGCTGTCCATTTCTTCTTGCATCTCTCTTAACTTTTCCTTTAGAAAGTTAGATACTATACCACTTGGTGCATATAGGTTTAGTATTGATATAGCTTCATTGTCTATGCTACCTTTTAGCAGGATATAGTTTCCTTCCTTATCTCTTTTGCTTAGATAAATTTATGATTTTGCTTGATCTGAGATAAGTATGGCAACCCCTGCTTTTTTGGCTTTACCTGAAGCATGATAGATTCTGATACAACCTTTTACCTTTACTCTGTATGTATCTCCCTGCTTTAAGTGTATTTCCTATAAACAACATATTGCAACTTTCTGACTTTTAATCCAGTCTGCTATCTGCCTCAGGGTAATGGTAGAGTTCATCCCATTCACATTTACAGTTAAAATTACTAATTTTGTATTTCCTACCATTATATTATTCCCCGGATTATGCTTTTATTTTTATCCCTTGACCCCCTGAACCCCTTCCCCAATATTTAATTTATAGACCCCACTTGTGAAGCACATCCCTCCCTTTTTAGTATCCCTCTCCCCTCCTTTTAAGTCCCTTCCCCTTTCTTGTACCGTTCCCTTATTCCCCTTTTCTTTTTCCCTTTTCCTCTCACCACTTTTAATGAGGTGAGAGAGAATTCTCTGAAAAACAAATATGTCAATTATTTACTCTTTGAGCCTACTCTGATAAGAGTACAATGTTTCTCCCCCTCTCTAAATTCCCTCAGATGTAGTAAATATTCTATGCCTCTTCCTGGGATGTAGTTTCCCTCTTTTTATGTCTCCTTCCCCTTTTTCTGATATTATCTCCTTCCCTTTACTACTCCCCCCCTTTTTTTTATATCAGTAAAATCAAGTTATCCATGCGGACTTTCTGTATATCCACAAGAAAGATACAATTCTCAAGAGTTCTTTTTACCTTTTTCTGCTTCTCTTCAGTCTTGTGGATGTAGAACAATTTTTTTGTTTAAGTCTGGTTTTTTTCATAGAATCAAATAGAATTCCTCTATTTCATTAAATGACCATCTTCTTCCATGGAAGAAAATGCTAAACTTAGCTGGGAAGTTTATTCTTTGTTGCAGTCATTGTTCTTTTGCCTTTCAGAATATCAGGTTCCAGGCCCTTCGATCCTTCAATGTGGAGGCAGCCAGATCTTGAGTGACCCTTATTATGGCACCTTGATATTTTAATTATTTTTTTCCTACCTGCTTGCAATATTTTTTCCTTAGTTTGGTAGTTCTGCAGCTTAGCCACAATATTCTATGGAGTTTTTTGTTTGTTTGTTTGTTTGTTTGTTTTTTAAGGGTCTTTTTCAGAAGGCGTTCGATGAATTCTTTCACTGCCTATTTTCCCTTCTGTTTCTCTTATCTCTGGACAGTTTTCTTTGATGATTTTCTGTAAAATAGGATCTAGGCTCTTTTTTATCATAGTTTTTGGGAAGTCCAATGATCCTCAGATTATCTCTCCTAGATCTATTTTCCAGGTTTACAGATTTTCCCAGTAAATATTTGATGTTATTCTCCAGCTTTTCATTTTTTTTTTTGTTTGTTTTTGTTTTGTTTGACTGATTCTTGGTTTCTCAATGAATCATTCATGTCTATTTGTTTAGTCCTGATTTTTAATGAGATATTTTCTTCATTCACATTTTTAAATTTTTTTTTCTATGTGCCCAAATGAGTTTTTAAATGAAATATTTTGCTCTGTTGAATTTTTTTATATTTCACTATTTTTAGAGAGTTATTTTCTTTTTCCAATTCAGAAATCATACTTTCCTGTGATTTTTTAACCTTTTCTAATTCACAAATTTTGTTTCCCTGCACTTCCTGTGAATTCTTTATTTTTTTCAACTCAAATTTCAGGATGTTGTTATTCTTTATCATAGCTTCTCTTTCCTTTCCCCATTTTTCTTCAAACTCTCTTAACTTTTTAATAGTCTCTTCTAGGAGAGAGTTATGTGATAAAGGGAAGGTATCATTTCCCTTTAGGGTGTTATTTGGAGACTATCTGGTGTTACCTTTCTTGGGGTGGGATATCTGCTCTTTCTCTGTGTAGAAGGTGTCAATCGTTCTCTTCAGCTTCTTACTCATTGTTAAAAATCTGTTTGGGTTTGCCCTTGTGGTAAGAAGTTTATTTATTTACCAGCTTCCTCCCGGACTAGATAAATTCAGAGTCCTGTGCCTGAGCTAAGAGAGAGCTCTGGGAGAGAGTTCCCTTTCCCCCCTCCCCGGTAATTACTCAGAGGTTGTTAGCACCATTGCAGCTTCAAGGAGTGCCCAGTGAAGGATCCTAATGTGTGGCCTAGTGACTGCCCTGAGGTTTAAGGCTGAACAGAGAAAGTGTCACAATGCCCAGCCAATGCCTCCCGTGGGGCCATGAATATCAGTAGCCAATGTGAAAAGCCCCCGTGCTCAAACCGGAAGTGTCTGCCCTGAAACTGCAGTCTCTACTTCAAAGGTTCTGTTTTTCTGGGAGTTCAACTTCTCTGGGAATTTTTCGGCTGCTAGAATTCCACTGCCTCAGGCTGAGCCCCACATTATGTGGATTAGAGGATGCCTTAGGCTGTGTCCCCACTGCTGTTCAGGTTCTCAACTACCCCAAGGAGAAGCCCTGGGCAGCAGAAGGTGGCTGCACAGCAGTGCCGAGATCTATTAGGTCACTTCCTGATTGCTGTGGTTCTAGGATCTGGCTTTATATTTTAAAGTGGCTTGATTTCTCTTCTGAACTACTGTTTTATAAGCAGAGATGAGCTAACAGCCTTTGTCAGATTCCTCTATCTCAGTTGCTTCTCTGATCCCAGAGTTCTCCCTAGCCCGATTGGCACAGTGTGCTAGCACCTGACCCTGTTTGTGCTGATCTTTTTTTTTTTTTTTCCTCCCCTCAGAAACGACCTTTTCTGTTGAAATTCCATATTTTCTTCAGCTGGTACGTTGTGCTTCCAATACTTGTGGTTTCTATCAGTCCAGTGTTATTTTTGAGGCTGATTTAACTAATTGGTATTGAGGGAAGAAGGGATCTTACAAATTCTCGTGTACCTTCTATGCAATCTTGGCTCTGCCCCTCATTTCTAAAATATATAGAGAATTGACTCAAATTTATAAGAATTCAAGCCTTTCTCCAATTGATAGATCAAATCTATCAAAGATTATGATCAAAGAATATGAATAGACAATTTACAAATGAAGAAATTAAAATCATTTCCAGTCATATGAAAAGATGCTCTAAATAATTATTGAATAGAGAAATGCAAATTAAGACAACTCTGAAGTACCACTACATGCCTCAGATTGCCTAAATTGACAGAAACAGACAATAACAAGTGTTAGTGGCATCATGGGAAAAGTGGTACACTAATACTTTATTGATGGAGTTGTGAATTGATTCAACTATTTCGGAGAGAAATTTGTAACTGTGTCCAAAGGACTACCAAACTGTGCACACCCTTGGATCCAGCACAGTTTTTAGTGGGATTATATCCCACAGAGATTTTAAAGGAGGGAGAGGGACCCGTATGTGCAAAAATGTTTGTGGCAGCTCTCTTTGTAGTGGCTAGAAACTGGAAACTGAGTGAATGTCCATCAGTTGGAGAATGACTGAATAAGTTGTGGTATATGAATGTTATGGAATACTATTGTTCTGTAAGACATCACCAGGATGATCTCAGAGAGGCCTGAAGAGACTTACATGAATTCATGCTAAATGAAATGAGCAGAACCAGGAGATCATTGTACACAGCAACAATAAGATTATATGATAATCAATTCTGATAAATATGATTCTTTTCAACAATAAAATGATTCAGACAAGTTCCAGTGATATTGCAATGAAGAGGGTCAACTACACCCAGAGAAATGACTCTGGGAAGTGAATATGGATCACAACATAGCATTTTCATTCTTTTTGTTGTTTGCATTGCATTTTATTTTCTTTCTCATTTTTTCTTTTTTATTTGATTTTTCTAGTGCAGCAAAATAATTATATATATATATATATATATATATATATATATATATATATATATATATATATATATATATATATATATATATATATATATATATATATATATATATATGCTTATATTGGATTTAACACATTTTTTTACCATGTGTAACATCTTTTGGATTATTTGCTATCTTGGATTGGCAGAAGTGAGGATAATTGGAGCATAATGTTTTTTGAGGGTTAATGTTGAAAAATTATCCATGCATATCTTTTGACAATTAAAAACTAATAAAGAAAAAAAAAAAAAAAACAAAGACAAGATTGAAGAGAAGCAAAAACAAACAGCAAAGAGAAATCATTAAAGTTTCAATAAAGTCGAACTATTTCTATACGGAGAAATGATAAATGTAACTATTAAAATTCTCTTATCATTAGGATAATTAGAAGGAAGATATATCTACAGGAAGAAGAGGTGTTGGTTGAATGTATTGGGATGATATATTTAAAAATAAAATTTAGGGGTGATGAAGAAGAATGCATTGGAAGAAAAACAATAAAATAGAATGAAGAATCTTTTCTCACATAAAAGAGTAAAAAAAAGAGCTATGACAGTGGAAGGAAAGATGAGGGAAGTAGTGTGGAACATTTGAATGTTATTTTCACCAGGATTGTATTAGAAAGAATAACATATTCACTTAGAAATATAAATCTATCTTACCCTGCAGGAAAATAGGAGGGGAAAGGCATAAGGGAAAGGTTTGATCATAGTAGGCAGAGTAGATTGGGAAAGGCAATAGTTAAAAGTAACATAATTTTGAAGAGAGCCAGGATGAAGGGACAAAGAAAATTGAATAGGAGGGAAATAGAATGGAAGGAAATAGGGTTAACAATTGTAATTTTGGGGGGAAAATGAAACAAAAAAAGACCTCATCTCCAAATATATAAATGAGCCAATCTAAAAAAAAAATGTATTTATTCCCCAACTGGCAAATAATAAAATAATCTGAATAGTTAATTTTCAGATGAAATAACCAAAGCTATCTACAGCCATATGAATAATTGCTCAAAACCATTATTGATTGGAGAAATGTGAATTAAACCAATGTTTATAATATTACCTCATACCTATTATATTTGTTTATAGGACAAAAAAGGAGAATGAAAAATATTGGAGGAGATATGAGAAAATTGAGACATTACTGAACTAATGAATTGGAGTTGTGAACTGATTCAACCATTGTATAGTGCAATTTAAAATTATGCCCAAATATTTATAGCAGCTCTTTTCTAGTGGCAAATAATTGGAAATTGAGGGGATGTCCATCAGTTAGCCAGTGGCTTAATGATAAGTTGAATATTATTGTGACAGCATGCTATTGTGATGTAAGAAATGATGAACTTGATGCTCTCAGAAAAACCTGGAGAAATTTACATAATCTGATGCAAAGTGAAAGGAGGAGAAGCAGGAAAAGTTTGTAAACAGTAACTGCAATATTTTAAGATGATCAATTGTGAATGACTTAGTTTTTCTAAACAATACAACATTCAAGCCAACTTTCAAGGGCTAATCATGAAAAATGTTATTCATCTACAGAAAAACAAAAAAAAAATATATAGGATCACAACACCGGTGGAAGCATACTTTTTAAACTTTATTTTTCATGGATTTTTATTTTGCTCTTTTCTTTTACAACATAACTTATATTGAAATATGTTTTATGATTGCACATGTATAACCTATATCAAATTGCTTGCCTTCTCAAGGAGGAAAATCAGTAGGGAGGAAGAAAATTGGCAACAAAATTTTGAAAATGAAAGTTGAAAATTATTTTTACACTCAATTGAAGAAAATAAAATATTAAAATAAAGCATAAATACATGGATAAATAAATTAACAAATAATTAAATATAGGAAATAATAAAAATGCTTGCTATATGATCATGAAATATACATGGTAATTTTTGAACAGCAATTTCCTGCTTTACAAAATAAAGATATTGAACTCCATATATATATATATATATATATATATATATATATATATTTTGCAGGTTACTTGTAAAAATCAAAGAAGATAATATATTTAAAGGAAAATACTAAATGTAAAAACCTATATTAATGCTCAGCTATCAATATTCTGGTACATACATTATTTGATGATCTCTATGGAGGATAAGGAGTAAATTAGCAATAATGAATTAATTTTCAAAGATAAATTTTCTTGATATTAAAAATATTAACAATAAAAAGTGCTTCATCATTTGAATAAGAAGCATTGATGACAAAACAAAAATATATGAAATACATTTATTTTTAGGGTAAAGGGTTTAAAATCAAAGTAGTAGGAATAATTCAAGAATTATATAATTGATAATGTGAGAATTGAACTAAGTTATCACAATTCTACTGTTTCCAATAGAGAAATAATGAGGCAATGCAGGAAATTAAAATTTAGAAGGGTAAAACAACCTTCCAATGAAATATAAATGATAATCAATGAAGCTTAGACTAGAATTCTGGTATTTAAATTCTGTATCTGCAAGTTCATATCACTGCACCAGAACAGATCTATATGTACTGTGGTAAATATGTCTATAAAAACATATAAACTCAAGATATTATTTTTGGATAAAACCTTAGAGATACCCCAGTCTTATCTGTCCCTGTATATTAATCTACTCTATAATATCTCCCATCACTGATCATTCAGTTTTCTTGAAAACTTTTAAAGAGGATAAAAGGTATTACTTTCTGAGATAGCCCATGCCACTTTTAAACATCTCTAATTTAGTTGGAGTGATTGTCTATTTGTAATGGGCATCTTTAAATATTAAGAATTTTGGGTTTTTTTTCTTTTGTTTTGTTTTCTCAAATCAAATTTAAATCTATTCAACTATTTTAAATTACTTTTCAACTATTCTTCCTACTTTTCACCTCTGGAGTTAGAAAATATCTGTTATAAATGGTTGCTAGAAAGAATACTTATGAGTAGCACATTTCAGTTCCTATTAGAATTCTATTATATTTTTCCTTCCCAATAACATCCCCATAAATATTTGAATTATTCTTTTTATTTTCTACTTGATCCTCATATGGTAGATATGATCTGAAGGGTCTCTCCTTACTATCTATGTTGCTTTCATTTTTATGGTTTCCAAAGCATCAAGACTTTCCTAAAATGAAGTGCTTAGGATTTTATATAAAAAGGGAATGTATAGCAACACTAAATAGTTGATATATATAGATATATATAGAAGATAAATATCTTCAAGGATATAAAAACAATGCCTTTCTGAATACAGAATAATTATATAACCTTTTGAGGATAATATGCCACATCAATCTTTATTCTTTTTTGTGCTTGCATTATACAAAACTGTTTTTTTTTTTATTTCTTACATAATCTTCACTTTAGAATTATGAAGTTTATTTTTAAATCCAAATATAACAAATTATAGTTGCTGCTATTAAATTTCATCTTGTTAGATTCAACTATCATCCCAGTTCATTTAGATCTTTTTGAATTCTTATAATATGTTAGCATCTCTATTAACGTTGTATCATTTACAAATTTCCCAACCAAGTGTTCTATGGCTTTAAAAAAGTTTTTTGTTAAAAAAAATAGTTTAACAGAATCAAGCCATGCACAACTTTCTAAGAAATGGTAATACATCCTGACTTTTGCGTTCAGATTCAATGATCATTGACCACTTTTTGGACCAGGCCATACTATTATCTAACTTTTTATCTTCAGTTGGACACCTGAGAGAATACAAAATTCTTTGCTAAAATCCAGTAAATATATCTAAAAATTGCAAGTCAGCTAATGCTGAAAACAATATAAAAAAGGAGAATCATACAAGAGCAGCAACAACAATGACATGACATTGATATAGATTGACATAAGAAAGATAATTATGACAAAATGAATAAAATTAGTGTATTTAGAATTTGGAAAATCTATGTTCTAGTCACAATTCTGACAAAAACTTCTTATGTTACTTCTGCTAAATTATATAACTTCTTAATACATTAGACAACTTTCTAAAAGTATAAATTGCAAGGAAGATTGCAGTGAAGTTTCTCATTTGAGATTTCCACATGCATTCCAGTAAAATCACAAAAATAATGACTTGTACTTCATGTGTATTTCATCTGTACTTTATGTTCTTTGTACTGCTTCCTTTTTCTAGATCTTCAAAATCCATCTCCTTGTGAGAAAAACTGAAGAGTTAGGTTTGCCCAAAATATTTCAAGTTTCAAGATAATATAAAATAATAAGTACCACTGATCAATGGGTCTTTAGAATGTGAAGAATTAAGGAAGGTTAAATTTTCACAGAACCACTAAGTTTCAATCTTTCCAAAGCCTTAAGCAAACAAGGAGTTTGGGAAGCTAGAAAGGCATAGATGGACTCAATCAGAAAGTGTCTTGTGGTTTTGAGAAACCATAACTTTAAGATAATAGTTGATCCAGCTCAAGTTGGTTGGGGTCATTAATCTGATTGGACTAAATCCACCAAACTGCTTAATAGGCCAATTAAATATTAAACAGCACACCTTTTTTTTTTTTTTTTTTTTTTTAGATCCTCATTTACTGGAATTATTTTATTATATAACTAGCTAGCAAGTTACTACCAGTGATATTACAAAGTTCTTTTAGGTTTGCAAAGCAATTTATAAGTATTATTTCATTTTATATTTATTGCTGTCCTGAGAGACTAGTGCTAATGTTTTCCTCCACTTTACTGAAAATAAAACTAAACCTGAAAGGTTAAAATAACTTGTAACACAGTTAATAATGTCAAGTAATTTGAGGGTTAGTAGGCTATGATTCAGATTTTCATGATTACAAGTCTAGAATCCACATTCATTTCTTCATTCTACCTCTACAAAATATATATACTTAAATATAATTGAAAGACCAAAAGAGACATATCTTTTGACCCTACAATTTAGCTTCATGCAGAAGAAAATAAATAGGGTAAGATCATAACAAAATGTAAAGTAAGATGAACTGAGATACTGAGATTCATTTTTCATTTTTTTCCCTCAAAAATTGCATTTTACAATTTGTTGTTTCATGGTAAAGGCAAAAATGCTTGGTTAGGTGAGGTGGCCTAATGGCTGACATTATGTTTTGACTCACATTTATTTGCATACTAAGTTAAAGAGGACTATTAGAAAAGTCTAATCCTTGATTAAATAGAGGAAAAATGGCAGCAGGCACTGTGCCTACCTCTTGTTTGCTTAGTGTTCTTGATATTGTTAAAGATTCTTTAGCTAGCTCTTTGTTCAACATCACTCACTAAGTCCAAGCAGAAGGGAAATGAGATAAATAGAAAATGTGGCCCTGAAGATATGACCACAAAATGCTGTTAGAGAATAACAGGCCTGCCAGCCACAATGAGACCAGGGCTGCAATTCTCAAGTAAAACTAAGAAAAACTCTACGATTTCATGCCCAAAGGCCAAACTGAAAATTACGAATGTTCTTACAACATGATGGATACCCATTTCCATTCCATGCATGGGCCTAGACCATCAATGTTTCCTGCTTCATGCCTAAGCTACCCGTTCTTCCTACACTGTTGTGTATGTTTGTGAAGATCATGGAGTTGATATTTATGCTTCATACCTAAACTATCCTTTCTTCCTACATTATTGTGTATATTTGTGAAGTTTATGGAGTTAATTTATGGTGATAATCTGTAATTCAATTTTTATTTTAAACTATGCTATTTCATCAAATAAATTTCCTTTCAATTAACTTCCCCCCTCTTCCCTGACTCAGAGAATAAGTATACACTTTAGTATATATGTGTGTGTGTGTATCTGTGCAAAATTATATAAATAAATTATATATATATATATATATACATACATATATATATATATACATATATATGTGTGTATGTATAAATTATATAAATAAATTATATATATATATATATATGTATGTATGTATGTATGTATGTATCTTAAATAGTTATAGTTTTAGTGGATGTAGACTTTCATTATTTTCAACCTTGGGTATTATTAGGGGGCTGCTTTGTGTCTCAAAAGAACTACATTTGAATCATTGCTCTCTGTGGCAATCAATCATGAGCTGCTGGCATTGGGTAAATCGCCTCACCATTTGGGATCTGAGGTCTCACTTTTCCTCTGCAAAATCAGGGGCTCAGAGTGGTTGTGCACTAAGCTTTGTGAAAAATTGGTCCTTAGTTTCTCTTGTTTCTCATTTCTATTTTTTCCCCTTCTTGTAATCAGTCACTTTTTATTTTCTGCCATTACTGACTCTTAAGAATCCAGAACCTATGTTTTCTAATCACAGTCATGCCTGAATAGTTTTCACCCTTTCATGTTATTTTTCTCTTCCTTAACTCTCATCCCTTTGTGCAAAAATTCCAAATATTTGAGGAACCAGTTACTACTCTCATTCCTTTCTCCCCTTTGACCTTTATTTCAACCTTTCTTTTCCATCCTACCCCATTACTCACTTCCTGAAGTTGAGCTACTATACTTTTAGACAGATGTGAGACTGGGGAATAGAAAAAATAGGAAGGGGAATATTTTACTGTCACCTTTTATCAGCATATATATTTCATGGAGAAATTCTGTTTTCCAGTGAAGGTAGTTATTTATTCTTTTGTGGTGAGTCACGTTCTATATGTTACTGTGAAGGCTTAAGAATTTCAATCAAACTAATCTATAAATATTCATTAAGCATTCTGCCAATATTACTATAAGATCAAATGATATATATATATATATATATATATATATATATATATATATATATATAGATATATAGATATAGATATAGATATAGATATAGATATATATTACATAAAGAATCAAAATTTAATGGTGTCAGAAAGCAAGAGAGAATTATGTAGAAGATACAAGTAGTCTAAAATATTTGACTAATGTGTAATACCAAAAATGAATAGAAACAAAGATGTTAACAGGAATAGGCATATTAGAAAGTGAAGAGAATGGAAAACAATAAGAACATTTATATTGTGCCTACTATTTGCCAGGAACTGTGCTAAATACTTTATAAATATTATCTCATTTGATCCTCATAAAACACTATGGGTTAGGTAGTTTTATTGTCACCATTTCATAGTTGAAGAACTAAATCAAACAGAAGTTAACTTGTCCAAAGTCACATAGCTTATGGGTATCTGAGGACAGATTTGAACTGTGTTCTGGATATAGAGGGTGAGTTAATCATATGGTGAAGGTGAAGGATGATAAATAGATGGGCAGAACACTTTGCTGATAAAATAATTTCATCTGACATAAGAAGGTACATGAGAAAGTAGGTAAATTATGGTGAATTTAGGACATTGACAATAATTGCACAAGATTGTTGAGTTGTGAGTTGATTTTTAGCACAAAGATTAAAAGATCTATATGATATTTTTTCCATCATGTACCAGATAATGTGCCAAGAACACAGTAAAAAATAGCAAAAAAAAAATTGAACAATCTTTACCTTCAAGGAGTTTATAGTGTGTTAGGAAAAAATACATAAAATACACATAAAAGATCTATAAGCTTTTTTTCATAACTTTACTTTTATAGACATGTTTTACATAAAGTCACACGTGTTTTTTTAATTGTGGGTGGGGATAAGGGAGAGAACCTAGGATTCTAAAATTTCTTTTTTTTTTTTTTTTTTTTTTTTTTTAAATTTTTTTTTATTATATATATATATATATATATATATATATATATATATATATATATATATATATATATATATTTTATAATATTATCCCTTGTATTCATTTTTCCAAATTACCCCCCCTCCCTTATTCCCTCCCCCCGACGACAGGCAATACCATACATTTTACATGTGTTACAATATAGTCTAAGTACAATACATGTGTGTGAATATCATTTTCTTGTTGCACAATAAACATTAGAATCCGAAGGTACATGCAACCTGGGCAGACAGATATTAGTGCTAACAATTTACATTCCCCTCCCAGTGTTTCTTCTCTGGGTGTATCTACCTCTGTCCATCATTGATCAACTGGAAGTGAGTTGGATCTTCTTTATGTTGAAGATTTCCACTTCCATCAGAATACATCCTCATACAGTATCGTTGTTGAAGTATACAGTGATCTTCTGGTTCTGCTCATTTCACTCAGCATCAGTTGATTTAAGTCTCTCCAACCCTCTCTGTATTCCTCCTGCTGGTCATTTCTTACTGAGCAATAATATTCCATAACTTTCATATACCACAATTTACCCAACCATTCTCCAACTGATGGACATCCATTCATCTTCCAGTTTCTAGCTACAACAAAAAGAGCTGCCACAAACATTTTGGCACATATATGTCTCTTTCCACTCTTTAGTATTTCTTTGGGATATAATCCCAGTAGTAGCGCTGCTGGGTCAAAGGATATGCACAGTTTGATAACTTTTTGGGCATAATTCCAGATTGCTCTCCAGAATGGCTGGATTCTTTCACAACTCCACCAGCAATGTATTAGTGTCCCAATTTCCCCACATCCCCTCCAACATTTGTCATTATTTGTTCCTGTCATCTTAGCCAATCTGACAGGTGTGTAGTGGTATCTCAGAGTGGTCTTAATTTGCATTTCTCTGATCAGTAGTGATTTGGAACACTCTTTCATGTGAGTGGATATAGTTTCAATTTCTTCCTCTGAGAATTGTCTGTTCATATCCTTTGACCATTTATCAATTGGAGAATGGTTTGGTTTCTTATAAATTATGGTCAGTTCTCTATATATTTTGGAAATGAGACCTTTGTCAGAACCTTTGTTTTTAAAAATATTTTCCCAATTTGTTACTTCCCTTCTAATCTTGTTTACATTAGTATTATTTGTACAGAAACTTTTTAGTTTGATGTAATCAAAATCTTCTATTTTGTGATCAATAATGATCTCTAGTTCTCCTCTGGTCATAAATTCCTTCCTCCTCCACAAGTCTGAGAGGTAGATTATCCTCTGTTCCTCTAATCTATTTATTATCTCCCTCTTTATGCCTAAATCATGGACCCATTTTGATCTTATCTTGGTATATGGTGTTAAGTGTGGATCCATATCTAATTTCTGCCATACTAATTTCCAGTTTTCCCAACAGTTTTTTCCGAATAATGAATTTTTATCCCTAATGTTGGAATCTTTGGGTTTGTCAAAGATTAGATTGCTATAGATGTACCCTTTTTTGTCCTTTGTATCTAATCTGTTCCACTGATCTACCGGTCTATTTCTTAGCCAATACCAAATGGTTTTGGTGACTGCTGCTATATAATATAGCTTTAGATCAGGTACACTTAGACCACCTTCCTCTGAGTTTTTTTTTCATTAGTTCCCTTGCAATTCTTGACCTTTTATTCTTCCATATGAATTTTGTTGTTATTTTTTCTAGGTCATTAAAATAGTTTCTTGGGAGTCTGATTGGTATAGCACTAAATAAATAGATTAGTTTGGGGAGTATTGTCATCTTTATTATATTCGCTCGGCCTATCCAAGAGCACTGAATGTCTTTCCAATTATTTAAATCTGATTTTATTTTTGTGGCAAGTGTTTTGTAATTTTTCTCATATAATTCCTGACTTTTCTTTGGTAGATGGATTCCCAAATATTTTATACTCTCAACATTTGTTTGGAATGGAATTTCTCTTTGTATCTCTTGCTGTTGCATTTTGTTAGTGATATATAAAAATGCCGAGGATTTATGTGGATTTATTTTGTATCCTGCCACTTTGCTGAAATTTTGAATTATTTCTAGTAGCTTTTTAGCAGAGTCTTTGGGGTTCTCTAAGTATACCATCATGTCATCTGCAAAAAGTGATAGTTTGATTTCCTCATTTCCTACTCTAATTCCTTGAATCTCTTTCTCGGCTCTTATTGCCGAGGCTAGCGTTTCTAGTACTATATTGAATAGTAATGGTGATAGTGGGCAACCTTGTTTCACTCCTGATCTTACTGGGAAAGGTTGCAGTTTATTTCTATTGCATATTATGCTTACTGACGGTCTTAAATATATATTCCTGATTATTCTAAGGAATAATCCATTTATTCCTATACTCTCAAGAGTTTTTAGTAGGAATGGATGTTGGATTTTGTCAAATGCTTTTTCTGCATCTATTGAGATGATCATATGGTTCTTATTAATTTGATTATTAATATGGTCAATTATATTAATAGTTTTCCTAATATTAAACCAGCCCTGCATTCCTGGAATAAATCCTACTTGATCATAGTGTATTATCTTGGAGATGATTTTCTGAAGTCTTTTTGCTAATATCTTATTTAAGATTTTAGCATCAATATTCATTAAGGAGATTGGTCTATAATTTTCTTTCTCAGTTTTCGATCTACCAGGTTTAGGTATCAGTACCATGTCTGTGTCATAAAAGGAATTTGGTAGGACTCCTTCATCCCCTATTTTTTCAAATAATTTATATAACATTGGGGCTAATTGTTCTTTAAATGTTTGGTAGAATTCACATGTGAATCCATCTGGCCCTGGGGATTTTTTCCTGGGGAGTTGATTAATAGCTTGTTCTATTTCTTTTTCTGAAATGGGACTATTTAAGCAATTTATCTCCTCCTCTGTTAATCTAGGGAGCCTATATTTTTGGAGGAAGTCATCCATTTCACTTAAGTTATCAAATTTATTGGCATAAAGTTGGGCAAAGTAACTCCTTATTATTTCTCTAATTTCCTCTTCATTGGTGGAAAGATCCCCCTTTTCATTTGTAAGACTATCAATTTGATTTTCCTCTTTCTTTTTTTTGATCAAATTTACCAAAGGTTTATCTATTTTATTGGCTTTTTCATAAAACCAACTCTTGGTTTTATTTATTAATTCAATAGTTTTTTTACTTTCAATTTTATTGATTTCTCCTTTTAATTTTTGTATTTCGAGTTTAATTTTTGGTTGGGGGTTTATAATTTGGTCTTTTTCTAGCCTTTTAAGTTGTAAGCCCAATTCGCTAATCTTCTCTTTCTCAATTTTCTTCAAATAAGCCTCTAAAGATATAAAATTTCCCCTTATTACCGCTTTAGCTGCATCCCAAAGATTTTGATATGATGTCTCATCATTATCATTATCTTGGGTGAAATTGTTAATTGTTTCTATAATTTGCTCTTTCACCCAGTCATTCTTTAAGATGAGATTATTCAGTTTCCAATTACTTTTTGGTCTATTTACCCCTAACTTTTTACTGAATGTAGCTTTTATTGCATTGTGATCTGAGAAGAAGGCATTTATTATTTCTGCCTTCCTACATTTAATTTTGAGATCTTTATGTCCTAGTATATGGTCAATTTTTGTATAGGATCCATGAACTGCTGAGAAGAAAGTATATTCCTTCCTATTGCCATTCAGTTTTCTCCAAAGGTCTATCATACCTAGTTTTTCTAATGTTCTATTTACTTTTTTAATTTCTTTCTTGTTTGTTTTGTGGTTTGATTTGTCTAAATCTGAGAGTGCAAGGTTGAGATCTCCCACTGTTATAGTTTTACTGTCTATTTCTTCTTGCAGTTCTCTTAACTTTTCCTTTAGAAAGTTAGATGCTATACCACTTGGTGCATATATGTTTAGTATTGATATGGCTTCATTATTTATGCTACCTTTCAGCAGGATATAGTTTCCTTCCTTATCTTTTTTAACGAGATCTACTTCTGCTTTTGCTTGATCTGAGATAAGGATAGCTGCCCCTGCTTTTTTGGCTTTACCTGAAGCATAATAGGCTCTGTTCCAACCTTTTACCTTTATTCTGTATGTATCTCCCTGCTTTAAGTGTGTTTCCTGTAGGCAACATATTGTAGGGTTCTGCTTTTTGATCCAATCTGCTATCCGTCTCCGTTTGATGGGATCGTTCATCCCATTTACATTTACAGTTAAAATTACTAATTCTGTATTTCCTGCCATCGTATTATCCCCAGATTATGCTTTTTTCCCTTGACCCCCCTGATCCCCCTCCCCGATATTTAATTTACAGACCCCCCCTTGTGACGCGCAACCCTCCCTCTTTTTTTTTTTTTTTTTTTTTTTTTAGGATCCCTCCCCCCTCCCTCCAAGTCCCTTCACTTATTCCCCTTTTCCTTTTCCCTTTTCCTCTCCCCCCTTTTAATGAGGTGAGAGAAAATTCTCTGAAAAACAAATATGTTAATTATTTACTCTTTGAGCCTCTTCTGATGAGAGTAAGATTCACACAATGATTCTCCCCCTCACTAAGTTCCCTCAGATATGGTGTATTTTCTATGTCTCTTCCTGGGATGTAGTTTCCCTCTTTTTATCACTCCTTCCCCTTTTTCTGAACCGACCTCCTTCCCTTTACTACACCCCCCTTTTTTTCTTTTATATCAGTAAAATCAAATTATCCTTGAGTATTTTTTATATACCCACAACAGAGTTACAGTTCTCAAGGGTTCTGTGTACCTTTTTCTGTTTCTCTTCAGTCTTGTGGATGTAGATCAAATTTTTTGTCTAAGTCTGGTTTTTTTTCTTAGAAACATATAGAATTCCTCTGTTTCATTGAATGACCATCTTCTTCCGTGGAAAAAGATGCTAAACTTTGCTGGGTAGTTCATTCTTGGTTGCAGTCCTTGATCTTTTGCCTTACGGAATATCAGGTTCCAGGCCCTTCTATCTTTTAATGTGGAGGCAGCCAGATCTTGGGTGACCCTTATTGTGGCACCTTGGTATTTAAATTGTTTTTTTCTAGCTGCTTGCAGGATTTTCTCCTTTGTGTGGTAATTCTGCAGCTTAGCCACAATATTCCGTGGTGTTCTTTTTTTAGGGTCTATTTCAGAAGGAGTTCGATGAATTCTTTCCACATCTACTTTCCCTTCTGTTTCTATTATCTCTGGACAGTTCTCTTTGATAATTTCCTGTAAAATAGAATCTAGGCTCTTTTTTTGGTCATAGTTTTCTGGAAGTCCAATAATCCGCAGATTATCTCTCCTAGATCTATTTTCCAGGTCTATAGATTTTCCCAGTAAGTATTTGACGTTGTTCTCCAGCTTCTCATTTTTTTTGTTTTGTTTGACTGATTCTTGGGTTCTCTGTGAATCATTCATTTCTATTTGTTCCATCCTGACTTTTAAGGAGTTATTTTCTTCTTTCACAGTTTTTAGTTCTTTTTGTAAATGCCCAATTTCGTTTTTAAATGAATTATTTTGCTCTATTGAATTTTTTTCCATTTCCCTAATTTTTTTTTTTTTGAGAATTATTTTCTTTTTCCAATTCAGAAATTCTATTTTCTTGAGACTTTTTTATCTTTTCCAATTCAGAAATCCTACTTTCCTGTGTTTTTTTAACCTTTTCTAATTCACTAATTTTGTTTCCCTGCATCTCCTGTGAATTCTTTATTTTTTCCAACTCCAATTTCAGGACGTTGTTATTCTCTATCATAACTTCCCTTTCCTTGCCCCATTTTTCTTCGATCTCCCTCAATTTCTTAAGAGCTTCTTCTAGGAGAGAGTTATGTGATGGGGGGCAGGAATCGTTCCCCTTTAGGTTGTTATCTTCTGAATCTTTGCTGTTAACTTCCTTGGGGTTGGGTACCCGCTCTTTCTCTGTATAGAAGGAATCTATAGTTTTTCTAGCTTTTTTGCTCATACTTAAAAAATGTTTTGGGGTCTGTCCCTGTGGTAGGAAATTATTTACTTCTTTACCAGCTTCCTCCCAGACCGGATGGATGCAGCGGCCCCTGTGCCGGAGCTAAGAGAGAGCTCTGGGAGAGAGTTCCCCACCCCCTCCCTGGAAGTGCCCCAGAGGTGATTAGCACTGCTGTGCTCGAGGGCGTAGAATAGTGAAGACAGCAGGAAGCCCAGCCTATGTGTCCGGGTGGGGAGTGGGTGTCTGCAGCAGGTGACGTGAGAAGCCCCTGTGCTCAAACTGGAAGTGTCTGCCAGAAACCGCGGTCCCTAGTTCAAAGGTTCCGCTTCTCTGGGACTTCCTGGAGCTGAGTTCCACTCCCTCCAGCTAAGCTAGGCAGTGTGTGTTGCCTTGGGCCGTATCCACCCACTTGTCAGTCTCTTAACTATTCTCAGGAGGTAGCTGAGGCCACACCCCCTGGTGCCGAGATCTGTGCCTGAGTCACCCCCAGGGTGGGGGGGGGGGGGGGAAATCTAATCTGAGTTTTAAAATATTTTGGCTTTCTCTTCTGAACTGCTAAATAATTAGCAGAGAAGAGCTAACAGCCTGTGCCAGATTCCTTTACCTCAGTGGCTTCTCTGATCCCAGAGCCCCTCCCAGTGCAATGGGCGCAGTGTGCCCCTACCCCACCGTCTGTGCTGGTCTTTCTTATTCCTCCCCTGAGAACTGACCTTTCCTGTTGAAACTCCAGATTCTCTTCAGCTGGTAAGTCGTGCTTCCAGTCCTTGTGGTATCTATCAGTCCTGAGCTAATTTTGAGACTTAATTTATCTAATTGGTTGTGAGGGAGTGAGGACGTTCACTGAGTAGTGTGTTTCTTCTCCGCCATCTTGGCTCCGCCCTCTCGGATTCTAAAATTTCAAAAACAAATTTAAAAAATTGTTTTGACTATAACTGGGGAAAGTATTAAATAAGTAAAATAAAACAGAAAAAAAACAATAAAATAAAACACTCTCTTTGGCAGCTGTGGGAGATGGATTACAGAAAATTAGATTAGCACACAGTATCAAACCAATTTCAAATTTTTCTAAGGGTATGTTTATGCATCCTCCTAAATTTGGTCCATGAATTAGATTTCTTTCTCTTTACTTAAATCTTTCAGTTAGATCTTGGTTATAGAAAATAGATGGAAAGCTTAATTCACTATACAAAGAACCTTTAAGCTATGATGCAGAGCAAAAGAAAAACTTAGTGGATAGAAGGGAAAAGGTATAGAATAAATTAGGACATAATTTCATGTGTCAAATCTTTTGATTTGGGGTCAGTGTATTTGCCTTTCTGATTGTTCTAATCTTTCCACTTATTTACTTATGCAATCTTTCCACTCATCAAAGAAACAAAGACAAATAAATAAATAAAGCAAATCATTTCACTGATCATGTCCAAAAGAAATACCTTATTATGTGCATATATTCCACACCTGCTCTACCAAAAGAAGAGTAGTAACATCTTCTGTTACAATCTTCTGAAATTTATTGGTTATTTTATTAATCATAATTTTGATGTCTTTCAATAGTGTTATTATTATAATTCTTAACATTACCAAATAAATTGGTTTCTTAGTTCTGTTGATTTTGTTCTGTATCTCTCATAACAGGTTTTCCCACTTATTAAGTTCAGCTTTAGTTCTCAAACTTCTCTATATTTTCCCTAGTATTTTCATATTTTAATCTCTATAGTATCTACAAATCTAATTTTTAATTTATGGAAATGTTGAAGTTCAAACGGTTTCTCAGATTGTATAAATTCTGACTCCTCTCTACTATATATAGACAGAGCTAGTACAACTTTAGAGACATCATTCACCTCATGAAAAGCTTTATTACATAACAGGAATATACTATTATTAACTTCTGTGATGAAAGGCTATTTTCTTTTCTTCCTTTTTATTTTTGGTGATGAAAGAATAGAGGGAGCATTGACTCAAAAAAGAAAATGTGCAATCTCACCTTTTAACTTTCATTACCTGTGTGACCTTGAACACATTGAATTTCTCCCTGAATTTTGATATCTTAAGGGTGTTGGAGTAAATGGCCTCAGTGCTCCGATTCATCTTTAGATCTACAATCCTGTTTGGTGAGACTTTTATTACAATGCTAGTAGTAATGAATGACTTTAACTTTTTCAGCTATGCTTTGCCATAAAACATAAGACAAAAAGTATAAATACAAATAAATAAATCTAACCTTTTATAATTTAAAGATCTAACATAAAATCTAACCTTATATAACCTAAGTAAGGCTATTGTTCCAGGTAATAAGATGCATCTGTCTTTAAATTCAGTGTCTTCTTTCAGCAAAAGCATTTCAAAAATGTCCTCAAAATCACTGGCATTTCACTTTGGCCCAGCTTCCTAATGCTGTACTTTATACAGTAAAACAACAAACACTATGAATTTAATGAACCTTCTACTGAGTAGCTGAAAAAAATAAATTGGCATACTGAAGCTTTACAGCTGAAATTTTATAATTGACAGGCTAAGCTGATGGCCAAACAGGGTAACCAGCATTAGCTCCCTGTTCTGAATCAAAAGTTTACTTGACAGAATGGGGATCTGTGGTATTCTTAGAGCACAATGATAGCCCATAAAAATGGCTTGACATTTTGGGGAAGTTTCTAATTTTCAGAATAAAACAAAATTGTGAACCTCTTTTCTCAGTGCTTTTAACTATTAGGCAGTATACTGAAAGATGCATCTCAGATAATATAATCTATCTCTTCCTGAAGAAACAGCTGTCAAATACAGAGTAGACTTAAATGATGTCTTTCATCAATTTGTGTGTGTGGTAGCAGGGGGCACCAAGATTGGGAGCTGGCTACAAACAAGAAAAAACCTATGAGACCATTTAGTGATCATTTAAAATTCCTTAAGGTCAAGAACTAACTGATTTTTTTTAAATCTGTATCCCCAAAGCCTATAACAATGACTGGGGCATATTAGATAATAAATGCTCTTTGTTCAGTAGCTTTATATTGGTTACAAGAAACATGGGGTAAACAATTTCCTTAGTTCCTAACAGTGAGCACTCGACCTTGGTATATGTCTATTTGCTTCCATAGGTGGGGAAAAAACATTTTGGTGAGAAGACTATCCTCATAACATCACTAAAGAGTCTATTGTTTAGGAAAGAAGTCTGCTTCAATTATTGATGCCACAGAGTACTCTAACTGGACTCTAGGTTGATGTGTGTGAAGTAAGGGATCCAAGGAAGTCAGAAAATAAAGATCAGAATATGTCAAAGCATATAAGTCAGGGCTAACTCTGGTTTGATTTCAATACTGACTATCACAGTCAGAAGCAGGTGGTAAAAGAAGCAAATACACTGATTGTAGTCTTTTAAAGTAGGTTGCTGACAGTGCTTGTCTTTCTTGATCATGGGGAGGAGGTGAAAAGGCAAGCATTGTCAATGTTTGAAATTTTTGAAACACAATGTCCTTCAAGTAAACTTAACTACAGAGCTGGAGCTATTTAGGTCATGTCTCTTAGTGGGAGGCTGATATGATTGAGGAGGAGAGGGTTGAGAAAGTTCATTTCTAAGGAAGTATCTCAAATATTGGCAGAAAAACAAAGCCTATATTGACTTATGTTATCTTAGTAGTGAGACCTATACATATAGATGACAATGTTAGGAGTGAATCACAAATCATTGACAGTATTCTTAATTTAATTCTCAGGGTCACACATTATTTCAATTAAACTATTAGGACAAAATCCCAAATGTTTTCAGAAGTGCACTGAAATTATGAATACTTAAAAGAATCTTTCTAATTATTTAAAAACAAAACAAAATTTAAAAATATCTTTACTTGAACTTATTAACCCCTAAAGCTGTCACATTAACAGAAGCTCTCTTCTCTTTCGCAACTAACCTCCTAGAAAACATTATTTATATTCTTGGCTTCACCAACCATTTCCTTCTTAGCTGCTTTCAACTTGGCTTTTCAATTGATCTCTTAAATGAAACTGCTTTCTCCAAGGTTACCAAAAGTTTCTTAATTGCCCAATATAATGGCCTTTTCTCAGTTCTCTCTCTCTTTTTAACCTCTATAACATTTGGCAGTATTATAAATTTTCTCTTGTAGACATTATGTCCATCAATTTTGTGTTTTAATTTATTATAATATAATAGTTGTTATTATTATTATTATTATTATTATTATGGAGTGGGAGTGGCAATAGCTTTCTTCTAGTTCTTCTTCTACCTGTATGGTTATTATTCACAATTATTGAACATAGTTTCCTTATCTATGGGTGCTTCCTAGTATTCTGTCCAGTAGCTCTATTCTATTGTGTCTCTATACCATCTCTCTTGGTAACCTTATCATCTCTCATGGATTTATTTATCTTCTTTACACAAATGACTTCCAGGTCTATCTATCCATTCCAATTCTCTCTGAGGAGTTGGTCCTATATCATCAATTTTGAATTTTAGATTACTTATTTTTCATTAGAAAAATCACCAAATATAAAATAAAAATGGTAGTTGACATGTGTCCTGTAAGATTATGTGTGACTATAAATAATTTTTTAAAAGTCAATTATTTTGTGTCAGCTAGGAGGCACAGTGGATAGAACACCAGCCCTGAAGTCAGAAGGACCTGAGTTCAAATGTGAACTCAAACCCTTAACACTTTCTAGCTATATGACTTGGGCAAATCACTTAACTCCAATTACCTGAGCAAAAAAACAAAACAAAAAAAAAAAAAAAACCGATTATTTTATGATTTAGAAATGAAAATAAATTTGTATTAAGTTTCCTTTTATAAAGTAACAAAAAACTGATTTTCTATTACAGCAGGAAGCTTTGACAAAAAAAAAAAAAGACAATTAAGTAGTTAATGATTTCTTAAAAAAATAAGTTATTTGAAGGATTTTCTGGAAAAGTCACATTTCTTCCTTCTTAAAAGAAACGTTTTTAAATGAATTGTAAAATACTAATAAGTATAACAATCTGGGTCTTGCCAAGGCAAACTAATACTAACTATGAAACTCTAAACCTCCTTGAAGGACAATTACTCCTTGAAACCTGCCATTCTGGGGATCCCACCCTAGGACAAGCAGCTTCATTCTGTTGTCTGGGGGGGTGCTTATTCAGTTCAGAACTGGAGATACCAACCTTATTCAGTTGAAGATTTTTTTGTTCAATTCCAACTCCACCCACTAGCTTCATTTGGAGGAAGAGCAAGCCTTCGAATGTAGCCAAAGACTTCTTTATAAAAATGGCAATTAAAAACTAATTTATTTGCAGAGGATCTGAAATGCCATGCCATGCTAGGCTATGCCATGCTATGCCAAGGAAATCTCTGCCTGCTGAGATAATATTCTCTTCCAACTATAACCTCTATTCATCCTCACATATTTCCCTAATGAGACTTTATGCCTTTCTTTTGGGATTTCTCTAGACTTTTCTTCTCTGTCAGACTTTGCCACTAAGGAACTCAACCTTTCTCTTCTTGCATAGCAAAGGATGACTTTCCAATGCCAATAATAAACCTCTTTTATCAATCTAGGTTTTTGAATCTGTAAATTCCTTTACGGAGAACCTCTGCACTGCCAGAAGGAGGTTCCCCAAACTCCCTAACTTTGCACCAAATCCCAAGGGAGTGTAAGGGAGCCAAACTTCTCCATTTGGTGCCCAGAACTCCAAAACTGCCACTATACCATATAAGTTAACTCCCTGACCACCAAGAACCCTAATCTCATTTTGATTCCTTAAATCTAAACCTCATGATTAAGATATCTTACAATTCCTATATATGTCTTTAAGACTCCTTTATCATCTATAAATAAGTCTCATAATCCTTTCTTCATGTATTATCATAGGTTTTTGTGAGAAAAAAAATGAGAGCAAATGAAAATGCATAAATAACTACTAAATGCTATAGGAAAAAAGGAATTATCATTGTTGCTTTTATTATTATCAAATATAGAGTATTTAGTCACCTCTTGGATTATATTTGTTCAATAGAATGAAATAGATGGAAATAGACGTTATGTTTCTCAGTGCTCTAGTGTCTGGTTTCTTGAATGCATGGAATGGTAGATATAGCTATAAAGGAAATAATATTACTTACCTCCTAAAGGAAGTATAACAATCTGGGTCTTGCCAAGGCAAAAAGATACTATTTCTGAAGAATAAATAGCTTCCTGATATTCATCTAAGAAGAAGGATGAGAAAATTTAAGATTATTCTCCCACCTCAACCCTGACTCACTCCCCTTCAATACCTTCACTAATAGGAAGAATTAAGGTGAATGGAAATAAGGACAAAAGATGGAGCTACAGGGTGGGGTCTGTATGTACAATTTCAAAGCATTAGTTTTGACACAGAGAAATTTTAGAAAAGTTGCAGAATATAAGCTTATTGTGAGTATTTTTAAACATGCATTCTTAACACTCAGTACAGTACTTAACATATAAAATAATTCATAATTAACATATTAATTAATAAATATTAGCCAATAAATATTGTTTGAATAACATATGTTTTTTTTTTTCCAGTTAGGCATTTAATATATCCTGTGCACTATATCTCTTTTATAAATTCCATGTTTCTGACTGCTTACAATTTTTCGTTGCTTTTATGTAATCTTTAATTTCAAGTTGTGAAGGGCTTAATTGTTACATGATTCTTAGCTATAAAACAACCATGTATAAAAGTATAACTTTAAATAAAGTAGAAGATTGAGATTGTTGAAAGAATTTTGAAAATTTCCAAAATCTATGAAGCTTGCCCTTGTCATCTCACAATCCATTTGCAGTTCCCCTCCAAGATTTGTAAACTGATAGTTCAGTGCAGGAAGTTATTCATTTAACTGAATATAATACAGATCTTAGAGAATTTTCAATCTTGGCTTTTTTTTGTGGGGGGGGCGCTAATTGATAATTAAATTACTTGAATGCTTATGGTTTTCATCTAGGAGGATCTGCAATCAACACGTTGTTGCATATAAACAGAAGCATCTAGAGAACTTCATCTTTAAATGGATTCTTCTTCACCTTGGTTCCTATATTGATCATTTTTTTCAAATATAGCAGTAAGTGAACTTTTGGTGTTTATCCCTGTTTTCTGCCTATTTTTATTTGATGATCAGACAGTTTTTAAACAAGTTTTTTTTTTTTTCTCTATCTTTCAAGGAATTTCATATAACTTTGACCTACATAGGGAGAGATGGAAGATATGAAAATATAGAGATATGAAAAACTACTTGAATAAATGGAGAAAATGTATTTTGCTATACATAATTGAGTGCTTTAATAAACAAATAATAAGAAATGTGCTTTGTGATATATTCTTCATCTTTCCCCTCAATTCTGGGTTTGTAAAAATGTTGTCTATTATACATTATTCTCTGATAAATCCTGCCAGTTCTCAAGAACACACTGGGTATGTATAAAAATTCTTCTCACAAAATACACATATGGATAGGGAAATATGCATGTGGATCAATAATTATTAATGTTCAGTTGGTCATTTTTCTTTTCTTTCTTTTTTTAGTACAGAAAAAGCAATTTTTTACATGTCTTTTTTAGTTTACCCTTCTTTAGACAACTCTAGAATGTGATCCTCACAAGGTCAAAATTGTATTGTCTACATGATAGTCATTCTTCTAGAAGTCTTTCCTCATCTTCCTTAATGCCAGTTCCTTCCTTCGGAGTTATCTGCAATAAATATTTTATACAACTTATTTTTTGCTTATACAAAATTGTTTGTACATTGAGTTCTTAAAGTCATGATCTCTTTGTACTTAGAAGATAATTTGACATGTTTGTTTTTCTAATCAAACTGTCTTTAAGGCTTCTTATTGTTTTATCATATGATTCTACTCCATCTTTCACCATGATTATATACAAAGATTCTTTGTTTTAACTCAGTGCTGTTCTCTACAGTCATAGAGTATTTCTCTCCTTGGCAAGTAAGTAAAGTCCGCAATAACTAAAGCACCTACAGACTAAAGTCTTTTTTTTTTTTTTTTTTTTTTTTTCCTTGCTCAAAAGGTTATTGATATATGTTATGTAAACTATGGAATAAAATTTCTAAAATCATTGTCAATGTGGTTTCCTTCAATGATTTCCCATTTTTGATATCAATAACTAATTTGAATAGGTGCAGTTGCAGTAGATTTGTATAAAATTTGATTCAGCAATAACTTCCATTAAATCAAATAATTTCCTTCCTGTTAAAAATAGAATCAATTTTATTTTGGAGGGATATGTTTTTCATTGTTTTCTGTGTCTCTCAGCTTAATATTTATTTTAAAAGAAAACATTTATAATAGAGAATAATAAACATAATATTATGCATAAAATATCTATATAACATTCCTTGTGTGTTTGTCCTGTCTCAGTTCTTATTTATGAATCATAGTTTCCAATGTACTTTTTGTCATTCTCAACTATCCCATTTCTTTACATTTCATACATACTTGTGTGTTCCAAAGGAAATAAGTATATATGCTCTTTATATAATATATTCAATTTTGGAAAATACTTCAAGGTGGATATAAGAATGGATATATATACATACATTCTATTTTAAAGCAATACTCCTAGAGAAATTTAATTAGTTCCACTTTATAGATAAAACCCTGAAGCTTCAGAAAAGTTAAATGTTCTACCCATGCCACAAAATAAACAATTGCTGAGAAAGGGTTTCTAATATAAGTCTGTTTAACAATAAGAACCAACATTTTTTTCATGAAAAAATGTTTTTCCATGCTGGACACAATTACGTGGGATATTTCAACTTGTTTCAATAACTATTTGAGAGCTCCATTCATTAAAGTAATCACATCGTGGTACCATATTTTCTTTTGAAGTACTTTCATTTGTTGAATATTCAATATTTTGTAAATGCTTGAAATTTGAAAAATATCTGAAGTGGGTGTTGAAGGACTTACAAAATTAAATAATATGAATATAATAATAATTGTGTTCAAATTGTTTCAAATCATACAAAACCATATATATACATATCTATGTATATATATGTTCATAATTTTTCTTTGCTATATATATATATATATTCATAATTTTATTTGCTATTCAAAATGATCACATGAGGTAAACATGTAAATATTTGTTATCCTATTTTTGAATATAAAATAAACTGAGATTATGTTATGATAGTCAAACTTTTTAAGCTTTTTTTTAAGATACAATGATTGGACTTGAAAATGCTTCATAATACATAATCTCTGATATAAAGCAGTTTATGAACTAGCAATGTATACTTTTACAATAATATAAAAATTAAAAAACTGTTTAGACTATGAAATAATATATAAGGGCAACCAAAGACTAAATACCATTTGCATGTTATTTTTTCCTTGGTGAAAAATTGACTAATCAGTGTTCTATTTCTATCTAAGGGTTGGATTTGATGAGAATTTGGAGGGGACAGAGGTTTTTCTGGATTTTTTGACTTTCAACTTTGAAACAGAAACATATATAGTTTCTATATTTCATTCAAGGAGATGATTTTCTGAGAAGAAAATAGCATGGAGAGGAATCAATTACACTTCTGGAAGGTCTCCAGTTTACCTCATTAAAGACTTCAGAGATCTTCCCATTGAATGAGATCTCCTAGTCTCTTTTGATTGGGTTAAGGAATGTTGTTCCCACTGCTAGGAATGTTGTTCCCACTGCATAAGCTTCATTCCATCTATATATTATCTATCATAAAACTTGTCTCTATAACTTATCTGATCTCATGCGTGTTGTTTATCAGCGTGGATAAATGTGTTATTAGTTAAATGTACTTTATGTATAAGGAGCATTTGTTGAGAAGGGAATCAAGCACTATATAAATAGCTCAGGGTGTTTTTTTCTCTTTTACAAGATAGCAATAAGAACAACTAGAGTTACAAAAAATATTTCCTCTAGATTAATAAAAACAAGGAAGAAAAAAGATGTAATTCTTGTCTAGTAGTTCCTCTCTGAGAAAATCAGAATAAAAATTTTTAATTAAATATTTTGCACTTCTCCTGGCAGGATTCAATGCCTGTCTTGTAGAATATCAGTGGAAAAAGTTATAAAAATGTCTATTCATGTTCTCTCTATGAGCCACATGTATATAGGTCCCAGTTGGACATAAACTACATGGACAAAACATACACAAACATACACACACGAACATATGTGCATCCTATATAAACAAATAAGAAAGCTTCATGGATAACATGACGTAAAATAGAGCCTTAAATGATAGGTAGGATTGTAAAGCTGACTCTAAAGCCATGGATGAATATTTACAAATATATAACTTGCCCAGATTAAAAGAAGAGGAAAAAATTAATTCAAAAGCCCCATATTAGAAAACATAATTGAACAAGCCATTAATTAACATCCTAAGGAAAAAAAAATCTCCAGGACCAGTTCGATTCATAAGTGAATTCTAACAAGTGTAAAGAACAATTAATTCCATGAATATGTAAACTATTTGAAAAAAATAGGTGAAGAAGGAGTCCTGCCACTTTTTTTTTCTATGTACAAATATGGTGCAGATATTGAAATCAGGAAGAAGCAAAACAGAGAAATTACAGACATTTTCCTAATGAATATTGATGCAAAAATGTTTTAAATAAAATATTAGCAAAGAGATTAAATCAATTTATCAGCTGGATAACATACTATGACCAAGTAGGATTTATAAAGAATGCAGCTCTGGCTCAATATCAGGAAAACTGTTACCATAATCGACCATTTCTATTTAAAAACAAAACAAAAAAAAAAAAACAAAAACAAAAACAAAAACAAAAAAAAACCCAACAGAAATCATATGATAATATCAATATAGATGCAGAAAAAAAAAACATTCTTCTTAAAAACACTAGAGAACATAGAGATAAAGGGAGCTTTCCTTAAAATAATAAATAGTATCTATTTAAAATCAAGAGCAAACATTGATTGTAATGGGATGATCCTGGATGAATTGTCAATAAAATCAGGGTTGAAACATGAGTATCCATTATTACCACTATAAAAATGTTGGCTTGAGCAATAAGAAAAGAAAAAGAAATTAAAGAGATTAGAATAGGAAATGAGGAAAATAATATGTCAGAAACCCAGCATAAACTTACATTTCTCACTGCATATCAAAATAAGGTTAAAATAGGTACATGATTTGGACATAAAGGTTGATACTATAAACAAATTAGGAGAGCAAAGGATAATTTACCTACCAGAAATGTCAAATGTATAATAATACAAGTCGTTTTCCAATTGATAAATGGTTAAAGGATATGAAGACAATTTTCATATGATGAAAATCAGGCAAAAAATAAATTAAAATAAGTTAGTGTTAACAATTTTTATAGGATCCCTAAGATCAACATATCATATTTGAGCAACTAAAATTCTCATCTAAACCCTTACAACCGTAACCTGTCTTTACACCTTCAAATATATAAGCCAACCAAGTATTTGTGTGTGTTTACTTGTTTTAGTGTTTGCTTGTTTTAAATTTTTTAAATTTGAATTTCACACAGCTAGATGGCTGAATATATAGAGTACCAGGTTGCTGAAGAAAACCAAAAAAAACAAACCTCTGGAAGAAGGAAACTTAGAAAATCTGGCAATCTCTATTAATGTGTCTGTTCCCAAGTCACTCCCTGAGGGTTATTTAAGACTCTGGATTGAATTGTTACTTCACTCATAAAGAGCTCCTTCACTTTATTTTGTCTGGAATATAAGCTCTATGTCCACTTTCTCTGATTTTGATTTCTATTACTGACTTGGAAATTGGATTTATTTGTTATTTTATATGTATGCATATTATAGAACCAGTATTGACAAGGAAAGGAATGGAACTTTGGATGTAAAACAGAGTATCTATCCAAAATTGCAAACAGATGTATTTTGATGGATATGAAGATCCTGTCCTAGGTGAAGGACAGGACAAAACTGATGAGAAGGAAAAAGCTGCAGCCTCTGACAGTCTCCATTGGGATTCTCCAGGATCAGTCCCATTTGGAAACTGCTAGTTTTCTTTGTGTATTGAGTGACTTTATTTGTTTCTGGTTTCCAATTTCAGGAAAGAAAATGGAAGAGGCTAACCTCATTTCAAGTTGCTGAAAAAAAAAAAAACTCTGAGAAGACATTAGAAAAACCTGCAATCTTCATCATATTCCTATTCCCAAATATTGTAGAGACTTTGGAATTCCCTCCTTGGAAGAGATCCAGGACACTCTCTTTGATTGAACTGAGGAACCAATGCATACTTTCTTTGATTTCTATTTTGGTATAATTTGGATAAATCTGTTTCTTTGTTATTCTCTAGGATCTGTTCATTGTGGAGCTAGTATTAGGTAGAGAAGAGGTCAAGGCTTAAATACAGAATTTGGGGTCACTATCTACCCAAAAATACTACATTCATACTACATATGAATAACAACTCTTATTAGACTATTTAAATTACTTAATAGGCCTATGATAAATTGATAACATGTAATTTATTGAATACTGAGCATATATTCTCAGAGGACAACCACAGAATTCTATATTATGTTTTCTTAAAATATTTTCTACTTTTTCATGACATGTTTTATTATACCCAAAAAAAAAGTAACCAGAAATTAAATGAGCCAAATAATATCCGCCATAACAGTTGAGGGAGCAGATAGATCTACCTCTAGCTTACTATCCCATCTATCTGAGGAGAATATCCAAAGTTCTGCTTCTCTTCTAGGCAGGATTGAAAATTCCCATTGGGTGATGATGTAGGAGAGGAGAGATTACAGATGTACTTTTTGTCTCCCTTTGAGTCACATATGTCTCACCATAAGTGGAAACTCATTATTTGGAATCCACAAATTTCTTTGCCAATAAAAATTTAGGACATCCTTCTCCAATTTTGAATTAGGAATCATAAGTTTGCTCTAAATTTAAAAATATCTTAGACTAGAAATATTTAAAAGAGCAGGTAGATAAAATTCTAGCTTAGTTGACCCTCTTTCTGAGCAGACTGACCACATTTCTCTCCCTACTTTTTAGCTTCCCCTCTTGGAAGAAATTAAAATATTCCTTGAGAAGAATAAGGAGAATAGAGGCTAACCAGGTTTTTTTGGTTTTCTTATGAGGCAAACAGCAATGTGCTCATACTACATATGAATGACAACTCTTATTAGACTATTTTAAATTACTTAATAGGCCTATGATAAATTGATAACATGTAATTTCTTGAATACTTAGCATATATTCTCAGAGGACAACCACAGAATATTATGTTTTCTTAAAATGTCTACTTTTTCATGCCATGTTTTATTCAGGGAAGATACTTTTGTTTAATTAAAAAAAAGTTTTACCTTTACTAATTGACTTTGAAATTAACATTGGTTCCACCCTGGAATTATCAGAGCAATACAAATATTTGCAGAAAAAGACAACTAAGAAGATAAAGATTTCTCTTTATTCTTATCCTGCTCTTCCTCCTCTTCTTCATCTTTCTCTTTCCTCCCCTTCCACCTTGAAAAATGTTTTTTAGTTCAATATATATCTTTAAATTATATCCATTTTCAAAGCTTTCTTTCCCCCTCTCTTCCTATTCCTTTGCCCTTTTCTCTTCCCAGCTCACCCTCTGTCTCTGTCTCTGTTTTTCTGGTGTGTGTGTGTGTGTGTGTGTGTTTGTGTGTGTGTGTGTCTATCTCACACTCCTCTCCTTGTGACAACATTTTTAAAAGGGATATTAAAAAAAAAACATACAAAGGCCTCAGCATAATCAATTAACAAAGCATTTTACAGGCTTTGGAATGTATTTACATTTAATTATTTTAATGCATAATTATTATCGCATTGGATCATCACAAAACAAAATAATACTATTATCCAAATTTTTTCAGTGAGGGAACTGAGGCTGAGAAAGTAGAAGACACATAGCTAAGAAATTTGAACCAAAGTCTTTCTAATTACAAGATCAATGGATCTTTCTACTACATCAACTAGCTTCTCTAGCACATCAACCTCTTTGGACAGTAAATATAACATTCTACATTCATAATCCCTCACTTCTGTGATAAAGCTAACAAGTTAGTCAACAAGGATTTAATTATTCATTTACTATGTTTTCTATAAACACAAGTAGAAAGAAGCACAATTAGTCTCTGATTTAAAAGAAGCTACATTTTAATAGAGGGAAACCAACACATTAAAGGGACAATCAGGAAATGACAAAATCTAAACAGAGGTATGTGATTGTTTTCTTTAGAGCAGGACTTAAATCTTTTTTCACTCATGACCTTTTTTTACCTGAGAAATGCTTAAATGACCATAAGTATGGAGGTATGTAAAATAGGTATATAAATCAAACAGTAGCTGATAATAAATTTTAATTCTATGACCTCTACATATTTAGTAAGACCGCATATGGGGTTGTGATCCATAGTTTAAAAAGCTACACTGTACGGGTTGATTTCAGAAAAGCCTAGAAAGACATAAGTGAACTGATGCTAATAGAAATGAGCAGAACCAAAATACTATTGAACACATATTGATTATGTGATGATCAGTTGTGATACACTTACTCTTTTAAACAATGAGGTGATCCAAGGTAATTCCAATAGACTTGGAATGGAATGTGCCATACAGAGAGAAAACTATGAAGACTAGTTGTGGATCAAAGCATAGTAGTTTCACCTTTTGTTGTAATTATTTGCTGCTATTATTTTTTGTTTTGTTTTTCATAGTTTTTTTTTTCCTTTTTGATATGATTTTTCTTGAATAGCATGAAAAATATTGAAATATGTTTAGAAGAATGGAACATATTTAACCTATATCAGATTGATTGTTGTTTGGGGTGGGGGCAGAGGAGAGAAAGTAGAGAGAAAAATTTGAAACAAAGTCTTATAAAAATAAAAGTTGAAATTTTTCTTTACATGTATGTGAAAAAATAAAATACTATTGAATTTTTTTAAAGGAAGTTCATCTCTAAAACATAGTCTGGGAAAAAATACAATGTTTAAGTATTTTTTTTTTTTTACATAAAAGTTTTGGGCAGAACTATTCAGTAAAAGGTGAAGAAGGATTATTTTCATATAGGAATTGCAGTATTGTCTTGAAGCTTCAGGATAAAAAATTGGGGTACAATAAAAGAAATCTGATGCAACTTGGAGATCCATTTTCTCATCCTCTTAGAGTTGGACATAATCTTATTACAATTAATGCATTATTCAGATTATTCTAACTATGGGAGAGAGGAAAAGGAATTGACATACCAGATAGTTGTTAAGGAATGGGGAAAAAAATTTGGATGAAGAGAAAGCCTTATTTTGAGAAATGTGACTTAAACAGTATCATACAAGATTTTAAAATGATAGTACAGTGATAATTTTTAGCATCTTTTGTTGACATTTAGTCATTTCAGTCATGTCTGATACTTTGTGATTCAGATTAGAGTTTACTTGGCAAAGTGGTTTGAAAATTTCTTCTTCAGCTCATTTTATAGATGAGGAACTGAGGCAAACAGGATTAAATGACTTGCCAAGGGTCACATAGCTAGTGTCTAAAACCAGATTTGAACTTAGGAAGATGTCTTCTTGACTACAGGCCCAATACTCTCAATTATATCATATGCTAAATGGTTATATCCAAAATTTTCTAAATTTATTGAGAATGCAGCATTTAATTTATGTTATAGTGAACTTTGCACACACACACACACACACACACATACACACACACACACACACACACATATATATATATATATATATATATATATATATATATATATATATATATATATATATATATGATTAGTTTGTGTTAAAAGAAACCAGATTTACTTTAGATGCAACATGCTGAGGATTTAGATTGTTCCAGTTTAATCTCTGCTGCTTACTATTTTTGTTATGTTTAACATGTGGATTCTCTATCCAACACTTGTTCTTAACAAAAACACCAGAAAATATAGGAATAAATGGAGTTTTCCTTAAAATAATCAGTAGCATCTACTTAACACCATCAGCAAGCAATATATGTAATGGGGATAAACTAAAACCGTTTCCAATAAGATTCAAGGTAAAACAAGTTTGACCACTATTATCATTACTATTCAGTATTGTTCTAGAAATGTTATTTTTAGCAATAAGAGATGAAAAAGAAGTTAAATGGATTAGACTAGGTAATGAGGAAACCAAATGATTACTCTTTGAAGAGGATATAATAGTATTCTTAGTGAATCCAAGAAAATCAACTAAAAAAACTAATAGAAACAATTTACAACTTTGGCAAAATTGCAGGATACAAAATAAATCCATATAACTCATCAGTATTTTATATATTACCAACAAAACACAGCAGCAAGTGATACAAAGAAAAATTTCATTTAAAAATCACAGTAAATGATATAAAATATTGGGGACTCTACCTGCCAAGGCAAAGTCAGGAACTATATGAACACAACTACAAAACCCTTTCCACCCAAATAAAGTCATATGTAATCAATTGAAAAAATATCAAGTGCTCATGGATAGGTCCACTAATATAATAAAAATGACAATATAGCCTAAATTAATATACTCGTTTATTGCCAGATTCCCAAGAAATTATTTTACAGAGCTAGAAAAATAATTAACAAAATTCATCTGAAAAAATGAAAGGTCAAAAGTTTCAAGGGAATTAATGAAAAAGTGCAAATGAAGGTGGCCTACCTGTAACAGATGTAAAATTATAGTGAAAAGCAGTGGGCATCAAAAAACCATTTTGTACTGGTTAAAAAATAGAATAGCCAGTCAGTGGAATACAAATACATTAAGATCAGAAGTACAATAGTCAATGACTGTAGTAATGTAGTGTTTGTTAAACCAAAGGTTCCCTCTTCTGAGATAAGAACTCAATATTGGACAAAAATTGTTGGGAAAATTGGAAATGGGTATGGAAAATAGTAGGCATAAGCCCATACCTAACACCCCATAAGAAGATAAGGTTGAAATGAGTTCATGATATAGACATAAAAAGTGATACTATAAGCAAATTAGAAGAACAACAGAAGGAATTTATGGCTAAAGGAAAGCTAAATTATATTTTGAATACAAAATGAATAATTTGTATTATATTAAATTTAAAAAAAGTTTTTGTGCAAACAAAACTAATGCAGACAATATTGGAAGGGAGGTAATAAGCTTGGAAAAAATTATATTCAAGGTTCTGATAAAGGCCTCTTTTCTAAAATATATAGAAAAAACAATTGTAACATAGGGTTTTGCAAAGATGAATGTTGAAAATTGTCTATGCATAAGTTTTGAAGATAAAAAGCTTTACTATTTTTTAAAAATATATTTATTTTCTTCTTTGGACTATAATCTCTTTGTGTATAAAATAAAAATAATGCACTCTGTAACATCTAAGCTCCCTTCCAGTTCCAAGTTTTATTAGTTTTAAAAGAAAACATTTTTGATGAAATATAATGGTCACAAAAGGTTTGGGGGGGGGGGGGGGGCGCAGAGCCAAGATGGCGGAGAAGAAACACACGACTCAGTGAACGTCCTCACTCCCTCACAACCAATTAGATAAATTAAGTCTCAGAATTAGCTCAGGACTGACAGATACCATAAGGACTGGAAGCACGACTTACCAGCTGAAGAGAATCTGGAGTTTCAACAGGAAAGGTCAGTTCTCAGGGGAGGAATAAGAGAGACCAGCACAGACGGTGGGGTAGTGGCACACTGCGCCCATTGTGCTGGGAAGGGCTCTGGGATCAGAGAAGCCACTGAGGTAAAGGAATCTGGCACAGGCTGTTAGCTCTTCTCTGCTAATTATTTAGCAGTTCAGAAGAGAAAGCCAAAATATTTTAAAACTCAGATTAGATTTTCCCTGATCCTGGGGGTGACTCAGCAGATCTCGGCACCAGGGGGTGTGGCCTCAGCTACCACCAGAGAATAGTTAAGCGATTGACAAGTGGGTAGATACGGCCCAAGGCAACACACACTGCCTAGTTTAGCTGGAGGGAGTGGAACTCAGCTCCAGGAAGTTCCAGAGAAGCGGAACCTTTGAATTAGGGACCGCGGTTTCTGGCAGACACTTCCAGTTTGAGCGCAGGGGCTTTTCACGTCACCTGCTGCAGACATCCACGCCCCACCCGGACACATAGGCTGGGCTTTGTGCTGTCTTTACTATTCTACGCCCTCGAAGCACAGTAGTGCTAATCACCTCTGAGGCACTTCCAGGGAGGGGGTGGGGAACTCTCTCCCAGAGCTCTATCTTAGCTCAGGCACAGGAGCCGCTGCATCCATCTGGTCTGGGAGGAAGCTGGTAAAGAAGTAAATAAATAATTTCCTACCCCAGGGACAGACCCCAAAAGATTTTTTTAAGTATGAGCAAAAAAGCTAGAAAATTCATAGATTCCTTCTATACAGAGAAAGAGCGGGTATCCAACCCCGAGGAAGTTAAAAGCAGAGAGACAGCAGATAACAACCTAAAGGGGAACGATCCCTGCCCCCCATCACATAACTCTCTCCTAGAAGAAACTCTTAAAAAATTGAGGGAGATTGAAGAAAAATGGGGAAAGGAAAGGGAAGCTATGATAGAGAATAACAACGTCCTGAAATTGGAGTTGGAAAAAATAAAGAATTCACAGGAGATGCAGGGAAACAAAATTTATGAATTAGAAAAGGTTAAAAAAACACAGGAAAGTAGGATTTCTGAATTGGAAAAGATAAAAAAGTCTCAAGAAAATAGAATTTCTGAATTGGAAAAAGAAAATAATTCTCAAAAAAAAATTAGGGAAATGGAAAAAAATTCAATAGAGCAAAATAATTCATTTAAAAACGAAATTGGGCATTTACAAAAAGAACTAAAAACTGTGAAAGAAGAAAATAATTCCTTAAAAGTCAGGATGGAACAAATAGAAATGAATGATTCACAGAGAACCCAAGAATCAGTCAAACAAAACAAAAAAAATGAGAAGCTGGAGAACAACGTCAAATACTTACTGGGAAAATCTATAGACCTGGAAAACAGATCTAGGAGAGATAATCTGCGGATTATTGGACTTCCAGAAAACTATGACCAAAAAAAGAGCCTAGATTCTATTTTACAGGAAATTATCAAGGAGAACTGTCCAGAGATAATAGAAACAGAAGGGAAAGTAGATGTGGAAAGAATTCATCGAACTCCTTCTGAAATAGACCCTAAAAAAAGAACACCACGGAATATAGTGGCTAAGCTGCAGAATTACCACACAAAGGAGAAAATCCTGCAAGCAGCTAGAAAAAAACAATTTAAATACCAAGGTGCCACAATAAGGGTCACCCAAGATCTGGCTGCCTCCACATTAAAAGATAGAAGGGCCTGGAACCTGATATTCCGTAAGGCAAAAGATCAAGGACTGCAACCAAGAATGAACTACCCAGCTAAGTTTAGCATCTTTTTCCATGGAAGAAGATGGTCATTCAATGAAACAGAAGAATTCTATATGTTTCTAAGAAAGAAACCAGACTTAAACAAAAAATTTGATCTACATCCACAAGACTGAAGAGAAACAGAAAAAGGTACACAGAACCCTTGAGAACTGTAACTCTGTTGTGGGTATATAAAAAATACTCAAGGATAATTTGATTTTACTGATATAAAAGAAAAAAGGGGGGTGTAGTAAAGGGAAGGAGGTCGGTTCAGAAAAAGGGGAAGGAGTGATAAAAAGAGGGAAACTACATCCCAGGAAGAGACATAGAACATACACCATATCTGAGGGAACTTAGTGAGGGGGAGAATCATGGTGTGAATCTTACTCTCATCAGGAGAGGCTCAAAGAGTAAATAATTAACATATTTGTTTTTCAGAGAATTTTCTCTCACCTCATTAAAAGGGGGGAGAGGAAAAGGGAAAAGGAAATGGAGAATAAGTGAAGGGACTTGGAGGGAGGGCGGAGGGATCCTAAAAAAAAAAAAAAAAAGAGGGAGGGGTTGCGCGTCACAAGGGGGGTCTGTAAATTAAATATTGGGGAGGGGGATCAGGGGGGTCAAGGGAAAAAAGCATAATCTGGGGATAATACGATGGCAGGAAATACAAAATTAGTAATTTTAACTGTAAATGTAAATGGGATGAACGATCCCATCAAACGGAGACGGATAGCAGATTGGATCAAAAAGCAGAACCCTACAATATGTTGCCTACAGGAAACACACTTAAAGCAGGGAGATACATACAGAATAAAGGTAAAAGGTTGGAACAGAGCCTATTATGCTTCAGGTAAAGCCAAAAAAGCAGGGGTAGCTATCCTTATCTCAGGTCAAGCAAAAGCAGAAGTTGATCTAATTAAAAGAGATAAGGAAGGAAACTATACCTGCTGAAAGGTAGCATAAATAATGAAGCCATATCAATACTAAACATATATGCACCAAGTGGTATAGCATCTAACTTTCTAAAGGAAAAGTTAAGAGAACTGCAGGAAGAAATAGACAGTAAAACTATAACAGTGGGAGATCTCAACCTTGCACTCTCAGATTTAGACAAATCAAACCACAAAACAAACAAGAAAGAAATTAAAAATGTAAATAGAACATTAGAAAAACTAGGTATGATAGACCTTTGGAGAAAACTGAATGGCAATAGAAAGGAATATACTTTCTTCTCAGCAGTTCATGGATCCTATACAAAAATAGACCATATATTAGGACATAAAGATCTCAAAATTAAATGTAGGAAGGCAGAAATAATAAATGCCTTCTTCTCAGATCACAATGCAATAAAAGCTACATTCAGTAAAAAGTTAGGGGTAAATAGACCAAAAAGTAATTGGAAACTGAATAATCTCATCTTAAAGAATGACTGGGTGAAAGAGCAAATTATAGAAACCATTAACAATTTCACCTAAGATAATGACAATGATGAGACATCATATCAAAATCTTTGGGATGCAGCTAAAGCAGTAATAAGGGGAAATTTTATATCTTTAGAGGCTTATTTGAAGAAAATTGAGAAAGAGAAGATTAACGAATTGGGCTTACAACTTAAAAGGCTAGAAAAAGACCAAATTATAAACCCCCAACCAAAAATTAAACTTGAAATACAAAAATTAAAAGGAGAAATCAATAATATTGAAAGTAAAAAAAACTATTGAATTAATAAATAAAACCAAGAGTTGGTTTTATGAAAAAGCCAATAAAATAGATAAACCTTTGGTAAATTGGATCAAAAAAAAGAAAGAGGAAAATCAAATTGATAGTCTTACAAATGAAAAGGGGGATCTTTCCACCAATGAAGAGGAAATTAGAGAAATAATAAGGAGTTACTTTGCCCAACTTTATGCCAATAAATTTGATAACTTAAGTGAAATGGATGACTTCCTCCAAAAATATAGGCTCCCTAGATTAACAGAGGAGGAGATAAATTGCTTAAATAGTCCCATTTCAGAAAAAGAAATAGAACAAGCTATTAATCAACTCCCCAGGAAAAAATCCCCAGGGCCAGATGGATTTACATGTGAATTCTACCAAACATTTAAAGAACAATTAGCCCCAATGTTATATAAATTATTTGAAAAAATGGGGGATGAAGGAGTCCTACAAATTCCTTTTATGACACAGACATGGTACTGATACCTAAACCAGGTAGATCGAAAACTGAGAAAGGAAATTATAGACCAATCTCCTTAATGAATATTGATGCTAAAATCTTAAATAAGATATTAGCAAAAATACTTCAGAAAATCATCTCCAAGATAATACACTATGATCAAGTAGGATTTATTCCAGGAATGCAGAGCTGGTTTAATATTAGGAAAACTATTAATATAATTGACCATATTAATAATCAAATTAATAAGAACCATATGATCATCTCAATAGATGCAGAAAAAGCATTTGACAAAATCCAACATCCATTCCTACTAAAAACTCTTGAGAGTATAGGAATAAATGGACTATTCCTTAGAATAATCAGGAGCATATATTTAAGACCTTCAGTAAGCATAATATGCAATAGAAATAAACTGCAACCTTTCCCAGTAAGATCAGGAGTGAAACAAGGTTGCCCACTATCACCATTACTATTCAATATAGTACTAGAAACGCTAGCCTCGGCAATAAGAGCCGAGAAAGAGATTCAAGGAATTAGAGTAGGAAATGAGGAAATTAAACTATCACTTTTTGCAGATGACATGATGGTATACTTAGAGAACCCCAAAGACTCTGCTAAAAAGCTACTAGAAATAATTCAAAATTTCAGCAAAGTGGCAGGATACAAAATAAATCCACATAAATCCTCGGCTTTTTTACATATCACTAACAAAATGCAACAGCAAGAGATACAAAGAGAAATTCCATTCCAAATAAATGTTGAGAGTATAAAATATTTGGGAATCCATCTACCAAAGAAAAGTCAGGAATTATATGAGAAAAATTACAAAACACTTGCCACAAAAATAAAATCAGATTTAAATAATTGGAAAGACATTCAGTGCTCTTGGATAGGCCGAGCAAATATAATAAAGATGATAATACTCCCCAAACTAATCTATTTATTTAGTGCTATACCAATCAGACTCCCAAGAAACTATTTCAATGACCTAGAAAAAATAACAACAAAATTCATATGGAAGAATAAAAGGTTGAGAATTGCAAGGGAACTAATGAAAAAAAAGTCAGAGGAAGGTGGTCTAAGTGTACCTGATCTAAAGCTATATTATATAGCAGCAGTCACCAAAACCATTTGGTATTGGCTAAGAAATAGACCGGTAGATCAGTGGAACAGATTAGATACAAAGGACAAAAAAGGGTACATCTATAGCAATCTAATCTTTGACAAACCCAAAGATTCCAACATTAGGGATAAAAATTCATTATTCGGAAAAAACTGTTGGGAAAACTGGAAATTAGTATGGCAGAAATTAGATATGGATCCACACTTAACACCATATACCAAGATAAGATCAAAATGGATCCATGATTTAGGCATAAAAAGGGAGATAATAAATAGATTAGAGGAACAGAGGATAATCTACCTCTCAGACTTGTGGAGGAGGAAGGAATTTATGACCAGAGGAGAACTAGAGATCATTATTGATCACAAAATAGAAGATTTTGATGACATCAAACTAAAAAGTTTCTGTACAAATAATACTAATGCAAACAAGATTAGAAGGGAAGTACCAAATTGGGAAAATATATTTAAAAACAAAGGTTCTGACAAAGGTCTCATTTCCAAAATATATAGAGAACTGACCCTAATTTATAAGAAACCGAACCATTCTCCAGTTGATAAATGGTCAAAGGATATGAACAGACAATTCTCAGAGGAAGAAATTGAAACTATATCCACTCACATGAAAGAGTGTTCCAAATCACTACTGATCAGAGAAATGCAAATTAAGACCACTCTGAGATACCACTACACACCTGTCAGATTGGCTAAGATGACAGGAACAAATAATGTTAAATGTTGGAGGGGATGTGGGGAAATTGGGACACTAATACATTGCTGGTGGAGTTGCGAAAGAATCCAGCCATTCTGGAGAGCAATCTGGAATTTAGCCCAAAAAGTTATCAAACTGTGCATACCCTTTGACCCAGCAGCGCTACTACTGGGATTATATCCCAAAGAAATACTAAAGAGCAGAAAGAGTCATATATGTGCCAAAATGTTTGTGGCAGCTCTTTTTGTTGTAGCTAGAAACTGGAAGATGAATGGATGTCCATCAGTTGGAGAATGGTTGGGTAAATTGTGGTATATGGATGTTATGGAATATTATTGCTCTGTAAGAAATGACCAGCAGGAGGAATACAGAGAGGCCTGGAGAGACTTAAATCAACTGATGCTGAGTGAAATGAGCAGAACCAGAAGATCACTGTACACTTCAACAACAATACTGTATGAGGATGTATTCTGATGGAAGTGGAAATCTTCAACATAAAGAAGATCCAACTCACTTCCAGTTGATCAATGATGGACAGAGGTAGCTACACCCAGAGAAGAAACACTGGGAAGTGAATGTAAATTATTAGCACTAATATCTGTCTGCCCAGGTTGCATGTACCTTCGGATTCTAATGTTTATTGTGTAACAAGAAAATGATATTCACACACATGTATTGTACCTAGACTATATTGTAACACATGTAAAATGTATGGGATTGCCTGTCGTCGGGGGGAGGGAATAGAGGGAGGGGGGATAATTTGGAAAAATTAATACAAGGGATAATATTATAAAATATATATATATATATATACATATATATATATATAATAAAAAAAATTTAAAAAAAAAAAGGTTTGTGGGGATTTCATGAACGAAGTAAAACAAAACAAGACATATTTTCTAATTTTACCAATGCAAATAGGTTTGGATCACAAGCATAAGCTCCAGATTTCCAGTTCTATCTTTTATGTCTCTTTGCGTCTTTTAGCTTTGATTTAAAATTGAGTAAAATGAGCAGAAGTGCTAGCTCAATGATTTGTTCACTCCTGGGCATATGAGGAAATTGCTGTAAAAAATTGTCATTTTTTCATGGACATACACTTTGAAATCTCTCAGAAATGTATGTTTTATTACTTATTCAATAGAGAATTTATAATCATCTTCCCTAAGGTCAACTCCAACAAATCATGTTCCTATTACATGTAGAGAAATTCATGTTATTAAACATGAGACACAGTTAAATAAAGGTGCACACAAATCATAGTGATTAAGGCATCAAAATGTCACTTCAGAATCTTCTGTTTTCAAAACTTTTCATTCTGTGTTTATTTAGTAACTCACTGAATCAAAATTATTTAGAATGATGAAAGGAGGAAAATCTCTATAACTAAATTTCTTCTATTGGTTTATGAACTACAAAGGAAAATGAAAATGATAAAGTTCTTCAAGAGCAATTCCAATTTCTTGGACTTTTCTTCTATCCTCCATGATGCACAGCACAATGTTATATAGAGTAAACAAGTAAAACATATATATTTATTGATATAACCATTTATGGACTATAGTATTAGAGCTATAAAAAGTATAAAATTTTGCAAGATTTATATTGAGATTGCCTGAAAAAGAAGTCCAGGCAGTAATAGTACCATTAATAGAAGTGGGAAGAAAGTTCATCATCATCATCATCATCACTACAAAGAAGCAAAATTCTCAAATATATATAGACATGTGTGCATATACACATATATAACATTTTCCAATAAATTTCCAGATACTTTACATCATTTAACTTTACAAAATCCTATAAGGTAGGCATATCATAATACATATTTTGCAGAAAAAGAAACTGCGTTTCTCAGAAATGTTAAAAGACATATCCAGGTATTATATAAATAATAAATGGCTGAGGCAGAATTTGAACTTGGCTCTTATTGAACTGATTTCAAAAATTTAGCCACTATTCACATAGTATTTAAAGGTCTGAGAAAAAAAAATCCCCCTTACAATATATTCTTGGAAATTTATTTCTTCTTAATTAAACAATATTTTTCCCTGTGTTCAATGACATCACATGAGAATATTTATTTCAAAATTTCTCTGAAAACTCCCACAATTACTCCTTTATTTATATATTTTATTTTGTTTATTTAATCAAATTATTTTTTATATTTTAATTTTTATAATAAAATAGGAATGTTTAATGTATTCTGAATTATGCAGTATCATTTCTACTTGACATGGTGTCTATCTACTATTTGGTTACCCATTTTCCAAATTTTCTGCCTTTACAATAATTAAGATATCATGTATAAGGTATCAGAAAAATCCCAATATTCTGAAGAAGAAATTGCTCAGATTTTCACAAATACCTCTAAGGAATGAAAACCAATCACTTCCTGAAGCAATTAATGCCACTTGTGGATAGCTCAGTATATTCATTTTTCCTTTAAGATTTATGGATGATATTTGTATTTCACACTATAGTCACTTTCTGTTCAATAACTATATGTGCAGATAGTATTAAAAAAAAACTTTGTGAATTCCTAGACCTCCACTACCCAACTTTATACTGAGAAGAAAATAATATCTCTCATTCATCTGTTCTTTGCAAAGTAGACTGACAATTGCACTTAATTTGAGCCTCAATGTTATTGCAGCCATGTGTATATTTTAAACAGAAATGAAAATATCAAGTATGTTATGATTATAATGATCAAGATTGGTCCTAGAGAAGTATCAAAGTTTAGTGTAGAATCCTTGTGAATAAGATGTAGAAAAGCAAATTAAATAAAAATATGCAGACAGATTTAAAGCTGCTTTAAAATTTTGCTGAAGAGTTGTAATGTCCTAGTTAGCTTTCTAAAGGTCTCAGGACCAACCTTGGTCTCAGCAGAATAATCACCACAATAATAGTCAGGAATAAAGTCTAAAATCTTTATTATCTCCTTCACAGTCTGTCTCCTTCACCTGGGGCTGAGCTAACTTTCTGGGGGACCTTCAGAAAGGCCTTGGTCTGAGTAGAGAAGTAAAGGAGGACAGGCCAGCCACCATGAGAGTCTCTGTCTTCAAGTCTCTTTGATTGCTCCTCAAAGTTTGATTCTGACCTCTTAAATACTCTATTACAATTAAATCCATCCATCATACTGAGTATAAGCCAATCATTATATCATTAGGGAAGCATTATTTGTTGTAAGATTAAATCAATCATACTGGACTAGAGAACTAGTAATCACTAGATAACCATGGCATTATCAGTTTCACTGAATTAACACCTTGTTGTAAGAATGCTTGACTCAAATATTTCTCCAGAGTTCTGGCCCATTACAAAGAGTGCTTTTTTTTTTTTTTTTTTTTTTTTTTTTTTTTTTTTTTTTTTTTTTGCTAGTGTGGAAGAATAACTAATGGATTCTTACAGGAAATTGTTTTTTTTTTTTTTTCCCTGATTCTATTAAGCATTTTTATAAAAGCAAAATCAAATATTTTGATCATTTACTATCAGAAAATATGCACAAGTGATGAAGCTGGGAGACATTGGTAAAATATTGGAAAAAACAATTTGGTATTTAATGAGAGCTCAGCTCTATAGATAATATTGTATAGTGTAATGGACTCAGAAAACCAGAATTCAGATACTGGTTCTGCCAAATTACCAAATATGTCATATAGTTGGAGCAACTCACTAAACTCTTTAGTCTCCATTTTCCTTATCTGTAAAATGAGGATGTTGAACTATATCTTAGACCCCTTCTAAGTCTAAGCCTATGGTTTTATAATCCCAAATTTAAGAAGACCAAATTTATTAAAGGTTAGTATAGGATATGGAAACATAGATCAATAAAAGTTCATATAATAAAAACTTAGGTGCTTTAGACAACCACAAATCAAATTGATCAAACTGATTCAGCTATCAAAATAAGGCTTTAGCATATATGAAAAGAAGCATAGCATTGCGAGTATATAACTGATGTATTCTGCCTTCATGATAAAATATTATTTGAAAACTTCCATTTTCTTCTGTATGTCGCATTTTTAAAGAATATTTACAATCTGGACTATGTACATAGTATTGCAACAAGACTGGTCAGGAAACTTGAAATCATACAACACAAAATCACATATACATACATGCATATATGCACACATGTTTGCATGCATAAATCTATATATAGACATATTTTATAATATTAAACTTGCTTTATTTTATGTTTCTGTATATATGCACATATATAATATATACACAATTATATAAGCTGCTTTTATTATATTCTAAAGCTATATATATGTATGCATATTATATATATATGTATATGCATACATATATATATATATATTATATATATATATAATTTCAAATTTGTGTCTCTATATATGTGTTTTTATGTAAATGTTAAAGTTGGTTTAAAGAATATCTTGCTTGAATATGAGAAAAAGATCTTCTGGTAGTATGATTGTTGTTTCAATATACTTGAAAAGAAGTTTTATGAAAGAGTAATCACAATATACTTGTCTCTATAGTGTAGAATTAACACTGTGAGTGAAAGATTAAGAAAGGTATGCTTTGATATAATGTAAGAATAATATTACTAACAATTAGAATTCTCAAAAAGATAAATGGACAGTTTTGAGAGTAATAATTCTAAATAAGCCAAGGTCTCCATGAGGGTTGATTGGGATTTTATAGGGCAAATTCTTCTTCCTCTATATTATATGCTTGATAAATTCTGAAGTCTTTTTTCATTTTGAAGATACAATTTTTAGATGGAGAAGTCACACTAATTTAGGAAACAGCACCAACAGCAACAATCTTGAGCATGATGAAACTTTTTTTTGATACTAATACATGGTCTGACTAGTGAAAACCATGAATTATTTCACTGTGAAAAAGTAATTTCTTTTTTTTTTTTTTTTTTTTTTTTTGAAAAAGTAATTTCAATAATTTTCTTTGTGAAGAAATGAATTTGACTTTTTACTTTTGAGGTATCAAAAATATTCTCTTAACTCTTATATGAAATACAAAACTCCAATTATCTTTCCATAAAAAAAAAAAAAAAAAACAAAAAAAAAAACAAAAACATTACTTTAACAAAAATCGATGGCGACACTTTGATATCTTTTTTCTTTCTTTGGGAATTAGTATTTTAATGCAAACTTTTTAAAAATCAAATTAGATTTAACAAGAATTGTTTTTTCTCGGGAAAAGTTGGGTTGAATATATACTTTTTCAATACTTTGGCCCATGTTGTCCCTTTTAATGTTTAAGTATATTAAGGGATTAGAAAACTGTATTAGTTATTAAATAGCAGTACAACAATAGCAGTTTCTCTATGCTTACTTAAAAAATAATGTATACATTTATATTGCATATAAATATGACCAATGCATTTTTATTGTATATGTTTTAAGGAGTCGGAGTGCCTCATTTATTTGTTTGAAACACAAGAATTATTCCAGTCTATCCAAGAATAAGTGCATTCTTTTGAATTTTTTAGAGTTAGTTTATACTTCATGCAAATAAGGTTGATGAGTTTCACTAGTTTAATAATATCTTTTTTGAATCTCAAAAGTAATTACCACTTAGCAAGGCCTGGGTATATAGAGTATTTGCTGAAAGCTAAATAGGCTTACACAATGAATATGCAACAGTTCTATCTATGTACTGTTATTAGGAATGAATACTTATGATACTTGCATGCAATTTGCTTGCCAAAAAAAAAAAGCAACAACAACAACAACAACAACAACAACAACAACAACGACGACGACAAAAGACAACAATAAAAAAAAACTTTATATTTTTTAGGGGAAGGTGCAATAGAATTTTTTTTAAATCCTTTTGTACAGAGTATACATTAATTGTCTATAATGAGGGATTCTTTTTTTGGCACCCTGTGCCCATTCGACTTCTGACATTTTCATTTCTAGCAGCTGATTTATTATTTCAATTGCTCCTATGAGAGTATTTTTAAGTTCAGGGCAGAGAAGTGACAATTTCCTTGCAGGAGATGTAAGTGGGAATTCCAAGCAGCAACTTGACATAACAAAGCAATTTTTGAACATATGTTATCCTGATAATATTTATGGTTGCAAATATAGAAACATGACATTCTCCAAAGAATCTAAATTTTGGGAAATCTGAAAAGCAATGTAGACACCCACATTCACAGAACATGGAGGCTGTAGCATATTTCTAGTGATGACTTATGCAAAGAAGTTATAACATTCTGACAATGTATGATCCCATAAGGAAGTTAGTATTGTACTAGGAGGAAATTATATAGGACACCCTAAATATTTCATTCCTATTCATGGATTTGAAATGACAGAAGAAATTCAACATATTGACTCTCTCTCATTGGCCCAAAAGAAAAAAGTGGAATGAATCATACAGAATGACAAAGTGTGCCTGGGTCATGAGCAGGATGCTATTGGGAAGATGGCTACTATGACATTCATTGACATAGAATTTTATTTTTTTATGGTTATTTTCAGGATTAGCAGCAACTTTTTAGCAATAAAAGTTAACAAGAAGTAGCTGTTCCAGAATATGGAACTAGCCAAAAGAGACTCTATTGTAAAATGGAAAATAAAGCTTGGAACTCATTTTGCTCTGTTCCCTTTGACATTGAATGAGCTTCTCTCCATCACTGAGGAGGATTTGGTTGTTTATCTTTTGTTTTAAAATGCTAAGATTGCATGGTCCAATAAAATATATATAAGATAAAAAAAAATCTATTTTCTGTACATTTAATCTGGAAATTTGCCTAGAAGAAAGAAGAAAAATGAAATCATGGTTAGCTTAGATCTTCTGAATAAAACAGATTTTAAAAATCCCTTAAGAGTACTAACTATTGATCTAAGGAGCAAAAAAAAATGTTCAAGTGTTCAATGGATTTGAACTTAGATTATATGGTGATAATCTTGATAAAAGAAGCCATTGATACACATTTTAACTTTGCACTTGGGACTGAACTGTGTAACCTCTAGATCACAAAGGATAATGAATTTGCTGTCTTTGCTAGATAAAGGATTTTATTAGCATGTGTATGTTTATACATGTATATTTTTATGTAAATTTATACATGCACATATATGTGAGAAGAAAGGAAAATTCAGTTGATAGAGGAAGATTTACAGAAATATCAACCTTTCATTTGTCTGTGCTTTTACAAAAGCACAGACATAACTTTCCACATTTTAATTGCCTATCATGATAACAAAAACATTTTAAATATTGTCTATATTTTCAATGCATTAAAGAAGCTAGCTTGTTGTACATTTGAAAACACAGATATACTTTACAACTTATTTTAAGTTAAGTTAAGAACATAAAACTGATCTATTTGGCTTATAAACTGTGTGAATTTGATAAACATCAAGGTTGAAATTTCTGTGATAGGTAATTATTACATTGCTTCTTTCTAATATTTATTAAATTATTTATTTCTATATTTTCAAATGTTTCTAAAATTGAACCCTTCATAACTTGGGAGCTAGTTTCTCATTAGTTATAAGGACATGGAAATCCACAGCTCCATAGGTTTGTAAATATGTAACTGAAGTAAGGGAGACAACATAGCCTAATATAATCTTGGACCAACCATAGAAATATTTAACCTATTTTATTTTCTTTATTACTTCTAATGAGCCTTCAGAAGCAGAACAGTGATTCTTGAATGATGGTTTCTCTAGAAAAATATTATCAGAATGTTACTCAGTTGATAAAAACCAAAAAGGTATTAATGGAGAATCTAAATCCTGGATCATAGGGAGAAAATGACTAGTGGAACAAGCAAGAATTCTGAATAGTTATTCTGAAAGGAAGTAAGCAACAACATATTATCAAATATATTCATAGTATCAATTTATATAGAAAAATGGTTGAGCACTGGGGGCAAGTATTTTTCCTTATAAATGTCTTAATATAATTTTTATGCAATTATGGTATAACAACCCGAACTACCACATAGGGTTTCCAACCACTCATCAATGTAAGAGAAAAAAGACAAACCTGTGCTCTGATATATCTTATACTTTCATAAACAAAAGAGGTATTCTCTACAGAGATATAATTTCCTTAAAAAAAAAAAAAAAAAAAAAACAACAACACTATTCAGCAAAGTAGAAGCTGGGACTTCTATTAAATCATTTCTTTCTCTTTCTGAAGTTTAAGAAATATATAATTTAATAGGAAGGGGTACTATTGGATGTTAGTACATTGTACAATTAAAATATTTAAACATGAAGTAATCAAGGAGGAAAAAAAGGATGACAGAGAGGCCTCTTTAACTAAAAACATCTATCTACCCTTGACACCTATTTATCCTACAATACCCCTTTTACCTTTCCCTCACTGGCAAGTTCCATTTTGTGCCTATATCTTCAAGAGTGGTCAAGATTGGCCAATATTCATTCCCTTCCTCATTCTACTTCTGAATTTTTGTACTTCAAGATCAGATCCCCAAACCATTATTTCACATCTGAAACTTCCAATTTCTTTTGTGTTGCTGTCTACATTAGAGTCTAACCAACTTTTGGGTAGGAGTTATCTTTTATTTTTATCTTCAGGGCTTAACTCAGCATTTGGCACATAGCAATCATGTCATAAATGTTTACTGATCTTCAGAATTTCTATTTATTTGTCTGGAAAATATTGTTATTCTATTTGTTTTTACATGAATGTTCTAATTCATTGGTTTCTTCTCTTTCTTTTGTTAAGGAAAATGTTGACATTAAAGATAGAAAAATTTTCCTTAAGGACTCCCCTGGAAGTATCTACGAAGCTTTAGTAAATTTTTATTCTGTCATTTAAAAAAAAATAAAATTTCATGTTGTTTTAGTGATTTGCCATTTATTTGACAAATCTTGTGAAATGATTTATTAATCAACTATTTAAATTTGATTCATTTCTGCAATGCCTTTTCACTTTTTATATTGTATCTATCAAAGGCTGTGATCTGTTTATAAAGATTTTAAGTCTATGTTCACTTTCTTTTAAAAATGCACAAGTGGAAAACAGATATTTATCTTATTTTCCTTTTATTCAGTAATTGTAAAGTTATTATTTATTATTATTCTTGTTTTTCTTCTTCTTAGATTTGATTAGGTCTGAGCGACACATATTAAGGTCTTTAACTCCTTTAGTTTTGCTACATATTGTTCCATATAAGTTTATTTGCTTTTCCTTCATACATTTCTATGCTACCAGATCAGATCTATGAATATTGTCTTGATTTTTTAATCATTATCAACAAAATTTTCTTAATCATAATTGCATATTTCTTTAGCTGTATCCATTACATTGTGGCTTCAAAGTAGTCCATGACTGATAGTTATTCTTTTAAAAATCCTGAAGAATAATTAATTATACTCAACTGCCATAATTTCAAACTCATGTGAATATTTATATTTAAACTGTTCTTAATTAAAACCATATTGTTATGTTTTCTTTAATCCATCCTAGCATCTTTCTCAATTTTACAGTGGAAATCATTTCCTGTTGTGTGTTTTTGTATCTATATATCTATTTTTATCTTTCTGTCTCTCTGTATTTATTATATAGACATATAGACACATATATCTAACAAATGCATGTGTTCATACATACACATACCTTTCTCTATGTTGATCCAGCAGATACTGCCATTTTAAAATCAGAAATTGTTAACCTTTCATTGGAGTAGGGTGATAAGGAATACAATTGTATTCACTAATTTCTATTCCTTTGAAACATAACTCTCAGTTTTCATGTTCTGCCTTTGAGTAAGAGGAAATGACCTCTCAAAAATATTTCCAAATCCTCAGTTGACAGGTTGTTTTCAACATTGGTGAATCATTCAGTATTAATCATCACTGGCTAATTAGGGCTAACTGTCCTACAACCAATAAGCATAAGCATATGCTGGCAGGCAGATACAATTAGAGATTTACTGTTAAGAAAATATAGTTGAAACATGAAAAAGAGGCAAGGTTATTAAATTCCTTATATACCTTATTTTTTTAGACGTGACTTATTTCTTTTAGACTCTGAGCCCTTAGGCATATAAACCAGCTTGAATTGTTGGTGTAAAGATATATATTTTTAAAATTCCCAGATGAAATAGACACTCAAAGGCAAAATAGATCCTTACAGCAAATAGCTGATTGTTTGAAGCCTAACCTTATTTTTTAAAGGCAAAGTATAATAAATAGAAATGACATAAAGATTACAAACAATGATAGTTCAGGATGATCACTGTATTTTGAAAATAATAGCTTTTTTCCTACCAGTCTTTCAATTTTTTATGTTAGAATAAAAAAAGAAAACCTATAATCTATCCAAATAGACTGATAAGTACCAGTTTTTCAGAGGTTTGTTACCAGAGCACAAGATAGAAAAAATGGAAAGACTATCATTGTTGAGGGTAAAAAGCTGAATGCCAATTTCTTGCAATAGATATAGTGTCTTTCAGAACATATACTATGTATGAAAATCATTTTTATTTCACAATGTCCATGCTGGTTAGCTCAGGTAGTTAGAACATGGTGCTAATGAGGACAAGGTGACATTTACATCACAATATGGACCAATTAACTGCAGAAGAATAAATCTGTTCCACAGACACAGACTTTCCTATTCTCCATATCCTGCCAGTTACTTTGAAAAATATGCCATAAGTCATAAATATGAGGAGAAAATGTGTATACATATCCTAACCGGAACCATCATCATTTTGTAAAATGCCACTCAAAATGTATACTATGATAAATATGACTGTTCAAATGCTTGATAATCAGAAATATATTATAAATAACTCATCCAAATTGTTATTTAATAAACTTGTGTTTCTTATGAAAATCAATGTTGAATACTCTTTTCCTTCCTTCTTTCCATTTTTCTTTTCTTCTCTCCCCTTTCATTCTTTTCTTTCTCCATTTCTTCTTTCTTCTCTCCTTTCCTTTCTCTGTTTTCTTTCTTCACTTCCTTCTTAATTTTATCTTACCTTTCCTCCCTCTTTCCTTCCTTGTTTACTTTTTTTTTTATATTTTCCTTCCAACTCAACTTTTGTTATGCTAGCCTATGCAAAGCATGATTCGTTTTCCTTTTGTTCAAAAGAAATTGGAATGGATGCCCTTAATTCTAAGAAAGTATAGATAAATGATCATTAGATACCACACTTCTAAAGGAATTAACAAGCTCTTCTGTTTTTGGTTACTATTTAGTTTAACTTTTCAAAGGGAATCTATTTTTGTGGATATATAATAATGGTTGCTATAAGCAAAATTTATTTTCTCTGTTTGGATTATAAATGAATCTTCTTTCTGTGGACATATGTTCCCCTTATACATGCTCCAAAAGCCACATGTAATTTTATGTGTGTCTTGGCAGATTTTGCCAAGCAACTCATTCATGGGTTCTTATTTGAAAATAATTGTATACAAATACTTTAAAATATATAATTAAACTATATCTCATTTATTTGGAGAAACTTATTTAATGACATACCTATACATTTTTATTCATAAAGGGAATAAATCTAAGCTAATAACTACTTTTGATTTTAATAATCTTCAAAAACTGGCATAGTGATAGTAAGGAAGAAGAGACAAATGTAGAAGGAAAATGAAAGAACTAAGTTTCTGAAAGGAAGAATGTATATATAGATAGAGATATAATTAAAAGTTGAAAATTACTTGGAAAGTATATTTAAATATATATAATGAAGTCAAATTGTTACATTTCTTGAATTCCCTTTTTAAAATATATTCATATTTTTATTCATATTTTAAAATATATTCATATTTCTTTAAGGTATATTGATATTTCTAGTTAGACACAGAGAAAGAAAAAAGAAAAGAAAAAAGAAAAAGAAAGAGAAAGATTATGCTCAAGTGAAAGCAAATGTGTGAGGAAATAAGAATACATTACTCACAAGCAATGAGTGGTTGGTGTTAAGTAAAATATTTAATAATTTCTGTTACCTCTCCCCTTTTCAGGATGGAGGTGATCTGACCGAGATCCAGCTTGTTTTACTTAAGCTATGTCTATTTCTCTACTAACTACACTTCTTCTACACCTCCTAGTCTGGAGGTTTAATTAGCAATAACCTGGTACAAGAGCGAATCACTTTTATTCTAACTAAGGTCAGCAATGAAATTTTTAGATGAAAAAATATTATTAGTACTACTACCACAATAGCACAAAATCCCCATTTTGAAAATGATATCATTTAGACACAGCTTTGAATTCCTGTCCTAATTTCAAGTTTTGTCAATCAATCTCTTGATAGTCCTTTAATCATACACACACATACAGACACACACACACACACACACACACACACACACACACATGAATAAAACTGGAGAAATAAAGAAGCTTTTCTAAATTGATCCAATAAACATTTATGATGTCTGATCTAAACTAGTGCTTCACAGCAGTAAGGCAATTCTTTCCATACCTTCTAAATTGCCATACTAGTTCATTCATCTACTCACTATAATTCCTTTGTGAAATATTTTCATCATTCCTCAAACCATTTCTGGTTCTTTACCATTCCTGGTTCTTTACTACTCCTGCCACTTCCCAGCTGAGAGACCCTTGCCTCATGTTTAGTTGAAAAAAAGGGGGACATTTGTCCCTGTATTTCACACCATTAAAATGCTTTCTGTTATATCCTTCTACTTTAATCCTATTTCACTTTTTTTTTCATAGTAAGGCAAACTCCATTACATGCATGAGATCCCATTTCATCCTATCTTCTCCAAAATCCTTCTAATATTCCTGTTGTTTTTCAATCATTTCAGATGTGTCCAATTCTTCATGACTTCATTTTCTTGGCAAAAAAATATTGGAATGGTTTGCCATTTTTCTCTGCCATTTTTTTAACAGATGAAGAACAGAAGCAACAATGTTAAAGGACTTTCTAGGGTCACAGACAGTGTCTTTATTCAGATTTGAACTTAGCAAAATGAGTTTCCCGACTCCAGGTCAGATATTTCTTCTACTATACCATTTACCTATCCTAAATGTCCCTAATCTCTTAATTTTCTTTTAATTTCTCCATTATTTATTTATTGTGCCTACAAACGTTCCCATGTAATACCAAAAGCAAAAAAAAAAAAAAAAAAAAAAAAAAAAAAAAAAATTACATTTTTTGACTCATTAACTCTCTTTCATAGCTAAACTTTTTGAAAATGCTTTCCTTCCTAAATAACTTCGCTTTTGCTTCTGACTTCACCATTTGACATAAATTGTTATTTCCAAACTTACTCTTGATTTTTTAATCACTAAATCTAATTACTTTTTTTTTCTCAGTTCCCATCCTTGATATCTGGAAATTGATATTTTTGTTCATTCTCTCTTTGTTGATACTATCTTTTAAGCTCCTCTTACTTCTTTACATTATTCTTAAGTGTGTGTGTAATACAAAACTATCCTAAGACTTCTTCACTTTCTTCTCTATTCTATTTTATTTGGCAGTTGCCTCAGTTACCATGGATTCAACTATCATATCTATGTAAATGATTCTGAGAAGTTTCATCTACTTGGAATAATTCTCTTGACCTCCAGTCTTGTATCTCCAACTGTTTATTAGTCATTTTAAATTGAATACCCTGTGAACATCTTAAACTTAATGTATCCAAAACTAAACTCATTTTCTCTCAATCACTCCTCTCCTCTTTCTAACTTTCCATTAATGTCAAGAATGTTTTATCATCTTCCCAATCTGCAGGTCTTCTCACCTAAGCTTCCTCCTTAATCCTTCCACTCTTTCTTCTTCCCTTCCTAATCTAATCAGTTTTGAAGAACTGTCATTACTGTCTTTGTAACAATTCTCAAAAATACTTTAATATCCTCTTCTTTCACATTGCCAACAGACCAATGCTGGCCCTTAAAATCCTATATCTAGATTATTGTAAAAGCCTGCAAGTTGGGCTCCCTGATTCAAGTTTCTTTCTACCCAATACATAACTTACTTAGTTGTCAAACTTTTCTCATTAAATAAGATTTTGGCTACATTATCACAATACCCTTTTTGTATTACACAGTTAACTACAAGGACTCCCTTTTCCCATTAGGATAAATATAATACTCCAGATGGTTTTTAAAGCTCTCCTTAAATCTCTATTATAAGAAGTTAGGAGGCCCAGTTAACACAGTGCTAGACCTCAGATCAATACAACCTGAGTTCAAATGTGGCCTCATATATGTTTTATCTCTCTGACTCAGGTCAAGTCATGTAATCTCTATCTGCCTCAATTTCCTTAACTAAAAATAGTGATAATAAAAGTACTTAGCTCACAATGCTCTTGGGGTGTCAGCTAAGCTATTATATGTAAAGTACTTAGCACAATGAATAGCTTATAGCAGATTGGTGTATGAAATTTCTTTCATTGCATTATCTTGCCCTAGATTTCTTTCCAGATTTTATTATTGTTTTTCTTATTTTCAAAACACATTCATACAAAATTTTCAGCATTTGCAAAATGCTTATATTCCATTGTTTTCCTTCCTTTCCTTCTAGTGCCCTTTCCTAGATGGCAAGGAATACAATATATGTTAAAGATGTACAATTCTTCTATACATATTTCCACAATTATCATGCTGCACAAGAAAAATCTGTTTAAAAAAGAAAAAAAAATAAGAAAGAAAACCAAATGTAAGCAAGTTACTACCAAAAAAAGTGGAAATACTATGTTGTGATCCACATTCAGGCCCTCTACTTCTCTCTCTGTGTGCAAATCATAAGACCCTTTAAACCAGCCTGAATCACTTCACTGTTGAAAAGAATCACATTCATCAAAATTGTTCATCATATAATATTTTGAGATTATTTTATTTTATACTTATTTTTAACACGCAGTGCTTTATGAATCATTGTGGGAGAGAAAAATCAGAGCAAAAGGTAAGAACTATGGGAGAGTTAAAAAATAAATCTAAAAAGTGGTGAACCTAGCATGTATTGATTTACATTCAGTCTCAGTTCTTTTTCTGGATGCACATTGCAAATTCTTTTCAAAGCTGATTGAAACTTTAGATCACTGAACCACTGAGAAGAAACAAGTCTTTCATCATCACATACTCTTGCTGATATTGTATACAAAGCATTCCTGATTCTGCTTGTTGTGCTTATTATGTGTTGAAACCTTTTCAAGCCTTTCTAAATTCAGCTTATCTTTTTTTTATAAAACAATAATATTATTTTACCTTTATATATCACAGCTTGTTTAGCCATTCCCCAATTGATGGGCCTCTATTCATTTCCCAATTCTTTGCTACTACAAAAAGAGCTGCTACCAATGTTTTTGCACCTGTGGTTCCTATTCCCTCCTTTATGATTTCCTTGGGAATCAGATTCAGTAATGATGCTGCTGGTTCAAAGGGGATGCTCAGTTTTGTATCTCTTTGGGAATAGTTCCAAATTGCTCATCAGAATACTTGGATCAGTTCACATCTCCACCAACAATGCATTAGTGTCCCACTTTTCCCACATTCCCTATAACATTTATCATTATCATTTCCTGTCATCTTAGCCAATCTGAGTGATTTAGTACATTTTGTCATATGACCTGAGATGGTTTTAATTTCATCTGAAAATTTTCTACTCATACCTTTGACCCATTTATCAATGGGGAATGACTTGAATTCTTATGAATTAGAGTCAATTCTCTATATATTTTAGAAATGAGCCTTTGATCAAAAATCAAAATTAAAAAAAAAAATCCAATTCACTGCTTCCCTTCTAATTTTATCTGCATTGGTTTTGTTTGGGGAAAAAAAAAAACCTTTAACTTAATATAATCAACATTATCCACAGTTCTTCTTTGGCTACAGATACATTCCTTCTCCACATATCTGAGAGTTAGACTATCCTTGGTTCTTCTAATTTGTTTATAGTATCACTCTTTATGTCTAAATCATAAATCTCTTTAGACTTTATCTTTTAGATGTGGGTCAAAGCCTATTTTCTGTCATACTAATTTCCAGTTTTCCCATAAATTTTTTTTCAAATAGTTTTTATCCCAATTAAGGAACAATTGTCATTTTTATTATATTAGTTGGATCTATCCAAGAGCATCTGATATTGCTCCAATCAATTCAATCTGACTCTTTATTTCTGTGGAAAGTATTTTGTAATTGTGTTCATATAGTTTCTGACTTTGTCTTGACAGGTATAATCCCAAATATTTTATTATATCTACAGTTATTTTAAATGAAATTTCTCTTTGTATTTCTAGCTGATGTACTTTGTTGATAAAATATAGAAATGCTGATGATTTATGTGAATTTATTTAATGTCCTGCAACTTTGCTAAAGTTAGGAGATATTTCTAGTGTTTTTTTTAGTTGATTCAGTAGAATTTATTAAGTATACCATAATGAATGTTGGAGGGGCTGTGGGAAACCTGAGAAACTGATACAATATTGGTGGAGTTGTGAAAGAATCCGGCCATTTTGGAGAGCAATCTGAAACTATGCCCAAAAGTTATCAAACTATGCATACCCTTTGATCCAGCAGTTCTACTACTGGGATTATATCCCAAAGAAATACTAAAGAAGGGAAAGGGACCTGAATATGCCAGAATGTTTGTGGCAGCCCTTTTTGTGGTGGCTAGAAACAGGAAAATGCATGGATGTCCATCAACTGGAGAATGGTTGGGTAAATTATGGTATATTAATGCTATGGAATATTATTGTTCTGTAAGAAATAACTATCAGGATGAATACAGAACTGATGCTCAGTGAAATGAGCAGAACCAGGAGAAAATTATACACTTCAACAACAATACTGTATGAGGATGCATTTTGATGGATATAGATATCTTCAACAAAGAGAAGATCTAATGCAGTTCCAATTGATAGACAGACTCAGCTACACCAAGAGAAGGAACACTGAGACATGAGTGTAAATTGTTTGCACTTTTGTTTTTCTTCCCAGGTTATTTTTACCTTATGAATCTTATTCTTCCTGTGCAACAAGAAATTTGGTTCTACACACATACATTGTATCTAGGATATACTATAAAACATTTAACATGTATGAGACTGCCTGTCTTCTAGGGGAGGGAGTGGTGGGAAGGAAAGAAAATTCAGAATAGATGTGAGTGCAAAGGATAATGTTGTAAAAAATTACCTATGCATATGTACTGTCAAAAAAAGTTATAATTATAAAATTAATAAAAATAAACAGATAGATAGATAGATAGGTAGATAGATAGATAAGTATACCATCATATCTTTTGCAAAGAGTGATAATTTGGTTTTCTCGTTATCTACTCAAATTCCTTTATTTTTTTCTTTTCTTATTCCTAAAGCTATTATTTCTAATATAATATTGAATAGTAAAGTTAATGGTGGTCAGCCTTCTTTCACTCTTCATATTATTAGGAATGGTTCTAGTTTATCCCTGTACATGTGATGCTTGCAGAAGGTTATAAATAAATGCTTCTGATCATTTTAAGAAAAAAAAATCCATTCATTCTTATACTCTCTTAGGTTTTTAATAGGAATGAGTGTTAGATTATGTCAAATGCTTTTGCTATATCTATTAAGATGATCATATGATTTCTGTTATTTTTGTTATTGATATAGTGAATTATGCTAATAGTTTTCCTAATATTGAACCAGCCATGCATAAGTAGTATAAATCCTACATGGTCATGATGTTATATTGTGAAGATAACTTGCTGTAATCTTTTTGCTAATATTTTATTTAATATATTTGCATCAATATTCATTAAGAAAATTGGTCTACAATATTTTTTCTCTGTTTTGATCTTACCTGGTTTAGGTATCAGTATCACATTTGTGTCACGAAAGGAATTTATGAGGATTCCTTCTATCCTTTTTTTTTTCAAATACTTTGCATAATATTGGAACTAATAATTCTTTAAATAATTATTTAAATGTTTGGTAGAAATCACATGTAAATTCAGCTGACCCTGGAGATTTTTTCTTAGGGAGTTAGTTAATAGCTTGTTCTGTTTCTTCTTCTTCTTCTTCTTCTTCTTCTTCTTCTTCTTCTTCTTCTTCTTCTTCTTCTTCTTCTTCTTCTTCTTCTTATTATTATTATTATTATTATTCTTTTCTTCTTCTTCTCCTTTTCTTCTTCTTCTTCTTTTCTTCTTCTTCTTCTCCTTTTCTTCTTCTTCTTCTTCTTTTCTTCTTCTTCTTCTTCTTCTTCTTCTTCTTCTTCTTCTTCTTTTTCAATTGGACGACTTATCTAATTTATTTTCTCCTCTGTTAATCTGGGCAAAATACATTTTTGTAGGCATTCTTCCATTTCATTTAGATTATCAGATAAACTAGCATCCATTTGGGCAAAATAACTCCTAATTATTTCTCTGATTTTATCTTTATTGGTGAAAAGTTAACCTTTGCATTTTTGATACCAACAATTTGATTTTCTTCTTTTCTTATTCTAAGCAAATTAACTAGAAGTATATATATATATATATATATATATATATATATATATATATATATATATATATATATATATATATATATATATATATATATATATATATATATATATATATATATATATATATATATATATATATATAGTTTTTTTAAATAAAACTTTTTGTTTTGTTTATTAGTTTAGTAAATTTCTCACTTTCAATTTTATTAATCTCCTCTTTTATAAAATTCCTTTTATAAATTTCCAAATCTGGTACTTAGTTGTTGAAGGTTTTTAATTTATTATTTTCCAGCTTTTTTAGTTGTATGCCCAATTCACTGATCTTCTCTTTCTCTGTTTTATGCAAGTAGGCATCTAGGGAAATAAAACTTTCCCTTAGAACTGTTTTGGCTACATCCAGTAAAATTCGTTTTGTTGTCCCATTATTTTCATTCTCTTGGATGAAATTATCAATTTTGTCTATGACTTGTTTCACCAACTCACTCTTTAGGATTAGATTATTATATTTCCAATTAACATTTGATCCATTTTTTCCTGACCCTTTATTACAAGTAATTTTTTTTTCTATCATGATCTGAAAAAGATGTATTTACTATTCTGTTTTTTTCTGCATTTGATTTTGAGGTTTGTATTCTCTAATCTATGGTCAGTTTTTTTCTGTAGGTTCCATCTACATATGCTCTGCCCTAGGTCTCTGATCTGCACCTTCACTGAGCTCCTTACCTCCCCATTGAAACAGAACTTTTTTGAAGTCCTTCAAAAATTTTCTCTGTTGTAAATTTGTCATACTCCAAATCTTTAGGGGTTCTGTTACACCAAAAATGATTCCAGGGATACTGAGGACCTTCTGTTTATGTTCATCTACTAGGTTCCTTTAAACTTAGAAGTTTCACTTTCTACAAAAATGTCTTTCCTGCCATTCTTTATTGCTAGTTCCTTGCTTTAATAATATCCAATTTATAGGTGTGTGTATGTGTGTGTGTGTGTGTGTGTGTGTGTATGTGTAGAGAAAGAGACAGAGAGAAAGATAAAGTCAGAGTGTGCAGATTACATTTTTTTATAATTTTTGAATCTGATACACTGCTGGTAGTTAATAAGTGCTTATTGACTGACATTAATCCATGCATGTTTGAGTCTTCAAAAATATATAGAATAACAAAAACAATAAATAGAAATATATTATATGGTAGCTTATCAACTTAGATCTATTTATCTAAATAAAGAATGTCATTAGATACAGAGAATAGAATATACCAAGAAATACAGGAGTGAATGTCCTTCCTCAACCAAAAGTGAAGTTCTATTCTTTCCTGAGGAGAAATTCCAGGTGTTTTAGGAGGCAACCTGGAAACTAGGGACATGATGAAACATTAGCTTTCTCTAAATGGATGCCTTCCAAAATATCTTTCTTTTTTACATGTCTCTAGAGGACTCTCAAAAGAAGCTGAACCTAAAATGAATAATATATTTCTTCTCTGAGCTGCCTTGTACTCACTGGAGAAGTCCTCAGAAAAATCATTTATGGTTGGGTAAGTATCCGCTTTACTGATTTCAAATTCTATTCTGAAGGCAAATCTCTTTACTCAACTACCACTTGCTTTATTAGAAATGAGGTTATAGATTTTGAAGTTCTGCTTCTGTATGACTTCTGTTGTAATAATTCTGTTTTTATATTTTAAAATTTTTAATTTATTTAAAAATTCATAGGTATAATTTTTCAGAATTTTAATAAATGAGAATAATTTGAGGGAAAATTCTAAGTTATTAATAACATGGATTATTCATTATTTGGAAGAAGCACTAGAATGTCACCACTAAAATCTACAAAAGTCATATCATTTTAAGAAAATGGAAACTATATATTAAACAACTTGGAGTAAGACTAATTTTATTGTCTCAAGATAAAGCAGATCTGGAGAGAACTTACAAAGAAATTTGACCTGAATTCTAAAACTTAAAACAAGTATTTGCTTTCATTTAACTTAATTGAGTTGGAACCATACTCTCCTATCTTCTCAATGAGGATGGGGAGAAATTATTTTATTTTGTCATGAATTTGTACCTGAAATGATCTTAAGAAGTGGAAAACACTCATTCATAGGTTAGCTTTATTTTTCAAAAAAAAAAAAATGAAACAAAAACATCTTGTTTCTACTGCTTTATTTTGCTTTATTTACTTTTACCTTTAAATATTAATAAAGAATTTTTTTTAAGGCTGGGGTTAAGTGACTTGCCCAGGGTCACACAGCTAGGAAGTGTTAAGTGTCTGACATCAAATTTGAACTCGGGTCCTCCTGAGTTCAAGGCTGGTGCTCTATCCACTGTGCCACCTAGCTGCCCAATAAATAAAATTCTTAGGGGAGATAAAACAGGTTTATAAATTCAGTTAAGCATTATAGAAGATAAAATCTGAGAAGTAGCCTATCAAGTACTTAATCACCATTAATTTTTAGATAGAGAAACTAACCAAGCTTTACTATTTTCAAAATGAGTTAACATCAGAAGTCAATGCAAAATAGAGTGCCTTATGTTTTATTAGATTGCAAATCAATCAAATCATAATATCATTCTTTCAAAAAGTAAATTAGAGAAGTGGTTTAATATAAATATTTAAATAAATATATATTTTACCTATTTTTAATCAGTAGCTTTGGGAATGTGAAAGACTGTCATTAAATACAGAAAATAATAAAAATTTATCTAAACTAAGATTTGTGCCTCATTATTTTTTCAAATCAGGTATGTGATCTCTTTTATAACAAAAATAGACTTATTGGATAATCTAAAATTCCTAATTCAAGGAATTTGGAAGATTTTTTATTCATAGATTTGATATATTTAATAACTTGATATTTTAAATATAATTTGCTCATGAACAGCAAGTGTTTCTAAAATAGATATGATTACTCTCCAAGTCTTTTCTAATAATGGTTTTGTCATAATTTTCAGTCACATCTATTTGATTTTTTTTATATTTGAGAAAACTAGCCTCAGTCCTTTGGCAAAGTCCTTTGTTACATTAAACAAATATTTGTCTTACCTTTGCCTATCACCTTTTTAAAAAAGGAAGGTTAAAATAATAAAGATTTTAGTAGTTTTAATGGTAAAGATTTAAAAGTAAAGCAAAAAAAAAGTAAAAAAATAAATTTAAAAGTCCTGCAACAAGATTCTCTAATTTAGGATGGTAAAATCATTTAGATAAGTGATTCTGACTCTATAAAATCTTATCCAAATGGATTGTCCAGGCAATGTTTTCCTTACCCTACAAACTTTTATACAAAATTCTAAATAATCTTCAATGCCTTTATCCCTGAGTCTCAACTCCTTCCTTTTGAATTTTTTTCCAGTTTTATATTGATTAGATAATAATACCAATGTTTATAAATTAAGCCATCAACTTCAAACTAGGATGTACGGGAAGGGGAGGTAGTATGTATGTGTGTGTGTGTGTGTGTGTGTGTGTGTGTGTGTGTGTGTGTATATATATATATATATATATATATATATATATATATATATATATATATATATATATATATATATATATATATATATATATATATATATATATATATATATATATATATATATATATATATATATCCAAACTATCTTATTTATCTCTCTCCAATCACTCCTTCTATTCTCCATGCAGTCATGTTCCTTTTCTTATTTCTTATGTCCATATTTTTTCATGTGTGTTTTTCTGACTTTTAAAAATATAATTAGATTATATTTTAAATGGTTAGATGGTATGGCAGAGGAGAAAATTGCATATCTCTCCAGTATCTTAGCACAACAAGCAACAACAAACAAAGCAAACAAACAAACCAACAAATGCAGTCATCAAGAGTCATATAGGACTAAAATGACTGAACAACAACAAAGGTTAGGCAGGCCTGCAGTTAGGAAGACATGAGTTCAAATTTGGTGTTCGATGCTTATTAGGACTGTGACATTAGACTAGTCACTTAATCTTGTTTGCCTCAGTTTCCTTATCTGAAAAATGAGCTGGCAAAGAAAATAGCAAACCACTCCAGTAACTTTTTGAAGAAAATGCCAAGTCAGGTCACAAGTTGAATATGATTGAACAACAACAAGAAGATTATATTTTACTGTTTTTGTATAAATATTTATAATTAGGCATAGCCACTCTGACTATTATTTACAAGGATTATAAAGAAATATTAATTTTATTAATTCTATTATTTTTAAGTTTTATTTTCTTGCTTTCCATTTTCAGACTAAATTGACTTTGCTACCTATATTCAAAGCAGGTGATGCACTATCCATTTTTGGCACAATTCCCAATTTATTATTCACACTTCACTGAGAAAGTTTGATAAACTACCTCTCACTTAGCTCCAAATTTTTTCTCCCTATTTTAAGAAGTGAAGCACCCAGACTTGGAACATTATTCCTTGAAATATATGTTTTCCTATTCTACCCCTTCAAATAATTTTGAAATCTGTTTGTAAATATAGCTTGAACTTTAAATGGCTTACTTCCATTCTTGCATCTTTGAACTTCACATTTGAAGAAGGGAATTGTACTCCTGGAATGAAGGTCATTTCTATTCTTCTTACAATTGGCTTAATATTATTTTCACAAACTTCAGTTGAGAGTCCATTGTTTTAAAATAACATTAAAGGTTTTATAAGATTAGGGGAAAATCAATAAAATACAATACTCTTTTTAGTAATTAATTTCCTTTAGTTTCAATTGCCAAAGACATGTCAATATTACACATTGAAACAAAGTTCTGATGCACTTCCACCACAGGTGTTTTGTAGAATTTTTTACTTTCACTTACATAACTGATTAGTGCCTAGAATTTCCTTCCCCTCACCTCTGCCTAGTCAAACATATCTAATCCTTCTAATATCACTTGTTTTTCCTGTAGATATTTTTTTCAACTTTGTCTCATTTTATTCTGATTTCCTCATTTACATATTGTTTGCATTATTTTTTTTTATTTTTTTGTCAAACTGATTTCTTTAATTGTTTGCTTGAGTTGTGGTCAGAAGAAATCTGAGTTTAAAGCTGTCAACAGGAAATCACAACTTCATGAGACTTACATAAAAATTAGGTCATTATAAGAGAAATAAATGTGCATATAGAACCCAAAGCCAGGGCAAAGAGCTTGAAATCCAAACAGAAAACTGAATATTTATGACAGTACAACAAAGAAAGGAGGGGACTAAGGAGAATGGCATGGGGAGAGGGAAAGGTGTTACAGAGGTAGGGAAAGGACAAAACCTTTCCTGGAACAAGATAATGGCAAAAGAACCCTTTTCTCCTTGGGAATGTTAGTCTGTGAAAATAAAATGTTTGGTTATCTATAAAGGTATCAAGCATTTCTCAGCTTAGAGTAGACAGACTAACTTCTGTTATGATTCCCAAGAAAACATAGAGAGTCAAGGTTGGGTGAGAGAAAGAAATTATGTCAGCCACAGAGGGAAGAGGTTTATCCTTTACACATTCAGAGTCTCCTGAATACTGTAGGTTTAGTGTATATGGAAAATACAGCAATTCTAAAAGAAAATTCAATAAGCCTCTTGCCACTCTTTAACAAACCCTATATCAAAGTCTTCCTAGTTATATGAATTTAGGCAAGTTTCCTCACTTTCATAATTTAATATTGGAATAACACTTATGCTATCTACCTTCTAGGATTATTTTGAAGAAAGATTTCTGTAAATCATAATGAGTTACGTCAATGAACTATCATTATTGCTACATTTTCTCAAATGACAAATCTTCATTCTATAATGAATATATACTCTTTCTTAAGGCAGATTGCTACAATGGATAATGCACTCACACTCAAATTGGAAAGTCTCAGTTGAAATTCTACTTCAGATGTTTATTAGCTGTGTGACTTTTGGCAAGTTACTTAACTGATCTAAGTCTTTGTTTCTTCTTTGTTCAATGAAGGGATTTGATGTAAAGGCTTCTAATATACCTTCCAGATTTAAATTTATGATTCATGCTTTTTTTGGCATTGCCTCATAACTCCTATAATAGTTCTTGACTCCTAGAGAGAATATATCTTACATATTAGAATATACTGTATACATTAGAATATACTATATATTACATATATTTTACATATGTTAAATATGCAGAATAGTTATTGTATATAGAAGAGAATACCCACACATTCACATAGGTATATATGTGAATTTTAATATTTAAATTAATTGTAGGTAAGATTTTGAGGGAATAAATATTAGTAAAGCTGTCTCAGATAATATGTCATCTATGATGATATCATACTTTAATAAAATATGCCAGTTTAAATAGTTTTATATGCATTTACATATTGCACATAATCAATTTTCAATAGACTTATCTTTATTTTTACAAAAATACATTTAAGCCTATTTGTCAAACTAGAGAACTGGAGGGAAAAATCAGTAAATGTATGTGTGATATTTAAGAGATAACATAAAAAAAAAAACCAAAAAACCTGACAAGTTGTTGGAAGACATGTATGACTTACTTTGTGTATTAGATACTTGTGCTTCTATAGCTTAATGTGCTACAAAGCTTTAAATTATTATTAATATCACTTTCTTTGTTGTTTATTTGTCTGTTTAGTCCCCAATATATTGACTTTTAGCCTAAATAATTTTGGAAAGCTAATGAATCTCAGAATTTCAGTTTTATCCCCCAACTTTCAACTTAAATATATTGCTGAGGAAATAATCATTCTTGATAAGGAAATGCACTACTTGTTAAATCAATAATATAACAGATTTGTATAACAATTCTATGATCATGATTGACACTATAATAGCAGGCTTTTCTAAAAAATCTATGCCATGAAATTGGCATTTATAACTTTTGTCAATTTAGGCTGGAGATAACCGAATTATCTCTAAAGCCTTAATAAAGAGCAACAAAAATGATTGATTGAATAAATTAATATTTATTGAGCACTCACAATGTGCTAAGCATTATGCTTAATTTTCAATGACATATTCTTTTATGTCTACGAGTTTATGTTTTAATGTAATAAAATGAACAGTCATAAGGCTCTCTTGTTAGTGTTTTGACAAGATTTTTCATTATTATTTTTAGGTTTATTGGAACCTGATTATGAGCTACATATGGTTATCTGTCATACTATAAAACTTGATTGACTCCATTTATGAAACATAATCTTTCTGTAACACGACCTTAAAATGAGTTTCACATAAGAGCAGACAGTTGGAAAGAACACTGAGTTAAATGTAAGCAGGGGAGGATATTTTATAAAGCTGAGAAAGGAAGTTTGGGAAAAGGAAAAAAAAAAAACACTATATATGTTTATGTGTCCTTTTATATGTATGATGTATGTATGTATGTATATATATATATATATATATATATATATATATATATATATATATATATATATATATATATATATATATATATATAGTCTGAAATTAGAAAGTTAAAGACGTTTTTCTATGGAATATGAACTACTTGACAATACTGATAATTTAAGGGATTTTATTCCATTCCATTAATTCAATTAATAAATATATGTTGAATACTAAATAATAAATATGAGGTTTTGTTTCTATAAGTGATTCCAAGTTCAGCCACTAGCACAATAATAAAATCCTTGTAAAAATTATAACTTGAGATAAGGAAGTAGCCTTTGGGATTCAGTGAGTTTCTAGGTCCTTGAATTTCTAATAGAAAACAAATGTCAATTTTTTTCCAGTCTACTGTAAATTATTGTTTGCATTAGGTATGCAATAGATGTTTTTAAAGGTTCTTTCCAAGTCTAGGGTTCTTTCAAATCCTATGATGAGGCTTTCTGAAAAAGAATTCACTACATTATGAAAAAGTATACTTTATTTTAGATATCCTTACTTATTTAAAAACAAGTCCCCATATATTGAACTTAAATGTTTCTTTTTTTAGTTTTTACTGTTAATTTCAATTTCACCTTTCTTTTAACGCAACATTGTCCATGTATATATGTGTGAATATATATATATATATATATATATATATATATATATATATGTATATGTATATTTGAAGTGTAAACAATTTCCAGCAGAAGATATTTTGGATGAACTTCAGAAACGGTTTGTTTCAATTGGGCACTAGGGAGAGGTGCCAAGCGCAGGTGGAGCTAAGGACCCAGAACAGAGTGGTGTCTGTACATGAGGGGAAGCAGTCTATTAGCCAAAATGTAGCAGTGTTGGCTAGTCTGTCCTGTTTCAGAATGCAGCATATTATCAGAGTTGCTGTGAGACACCCAACACAACTACAAAAGGCAAATAGTGAGGCCCTGAACCCCACAATTATCTGAAGAAAACAACTTTTTTTTTTATTAATTTTGTAATTATAACATTTTTGACAGTACATGTGCATAGGTAATTTTTTTACATCATTATCCCTTGTATTCCCTTTTGTTCTGAATTTTTCCCCTACTTCCCTCCACTGCTTCCTCTAGATGGCAGGCATTCCCACACATATTAAATATGTTATTGTATATCCTAGGTACAATATATATGTGCAGAACCGAATTTTGTTGTTATTGTTGCAAAGGAAGAATTGGATTCGGAAGGTAAAAATAATCTGGGAAGAAAAACAAAAAAAATACAAACAGTTTAGACTCATTTCCCAGTGTTCCTTTTCTTGGTGTAGCTGATTCTGTCCATCATTGATCAATTGGAATTGGATTAGCTCTTCCCTATGTTGAAGATATCCACTTGCATCAGAATACATCCTCATATAGTATTGTTGTTGAAGTGTATAATGATCTCCTAGTTCTCCTTGTTTCACTCAGCATCAGTTGATGTAAGTCTCTTCAAGCATCTCTGTATTCCTCCTGTTGATCATTTCTTACAGAACAATAATATTCCATAACATTCCATACCATAATTTATCCAACTATTCTGCATTTGATGGGCATCCATTCATTTTTCAGCTTCTAGCCACTACAAAAATAGCTGACACAAACATTTTGGCACATACAGGTCCCTTTCCCTTCTTTAGTATTTCCTTGGGGTATAAGTCCATTAATAGCACCGCTGGATCAAAGGGTATGCACAGGGACTTCAGGCCAAGATGGCAGTGAGGACTCACACAGCTGCTTGAGCTCTGCATTTGCTCTTAGGACTTACTTCATTGGATATCTTCAACATAAAGAAGATCCAACTCACTTCCAGTTGATCAATGATGGACAGAAACAACTACAGCCAGAGAAGGAACACTGGGAAGTGAATGTAAATTGTTAGCACTACTGTCTATCTATCCAGGTTACTTATACCTTCAGAATCTAATACTTAATGTGCAACAAGAAAATGGTATTTATACACATATATTGTATCTAGGTTATATTGTAACATATGTCATCAAGGGGAGGGAGTAGAGGGAGAGAGGGGATAATTTGGAAAAATGAATACAAGGGATAATATTATAAAAAAATTCCTCATGCATATATATTGTGAAAAAATTATAAATAAAAAAAATGAAAAAAAAAAGGACAAAGGACTTATTTCATGATAAGCCTCGGAGTTAATGCTTAACTAGAAAAGAAACCCACAAATAATCTCCAACAGAAGACATCTTTGAAATTTGCCAGAGAAGGTCTAGGTTTACTTGGGGGAGGGTTAAACAGACTGAGCCCAGACTGAGGGTAGGTAGCGAGAATGAGACAGGCAGCTCACTCAGCTTAGACCAGAAAGGGGAGGGGTACAACCTCTTCTGTTTCTGCAGAAAGACTTTTACCCCAGTGTGGATACTCCGTGTCGGCAGCAAGCAGGAGCAGCAGAGAAGGTATAATTGCTAGAAGTGAAGAATAAAATCCCAGAACGCTAGTATCTCTTGGGACCCAGCCACCCCTACCCCCACCCAAGTAACTCAGTGCATTCTCAGAGCCTCAGAGCTCAGATGCAGCACAGCCATTGCTGTCCTGTTAGTGCCTTGCTGCTGCCCTCCCCCCCTCAGTCTGTAGAGGAAGCCCATTAACACCATCCAGCCCCATCTACCCCAAAACAGACCAATTGTTTCACGTCTCAATTTGTTTCTTTGAGTCCTGCTCTGACAAAATGAACAAAAAAAATGTATAAGGGCTCTAAACATTGATAGCTTCTGTATGGAGAGAGAGCAGACTTCAAATACTGAGGGCACTAAAAGCAGATTGTCTCCAGAGGAATCGCCTAAGGGGGATATGATCTGCTCCTCAATACATAACACTCTCATAGAGGAAAGCAAAAAGGCTCTCACAAGAGAGCTAGAAGAGAAATGGGAAAAGGAAAGGGAAGCTTGGAAAGAGAGCCAGAAGAAGTCATTCCACACATTAAAAGACAGAGTGGATATAGGAAAAAAAATCATTGAGAAATAAAATTAGTGAATTGGAAAATGTAAACAACTCCAAGGAAAACAGGATTAGTGAGCTGGAAAAAGAAAACAGCTCTCTAAAAAATAAAATGGATGATATGGAAAAAAAAATTCCATAGAAAATAAAAACTCAATTGGACAATTACAAAAAGATATAAAAAAGTGAGTGAAGAAAATACATCATTGAAAATTAGAATGGAAAAAATAGAAATGAATGACTCAAGGAGAAACCAAGAAGTAGTCAAGCAAAACCAGAAAAATGAAACAATTGAAAAAAATGGCAAGTACCTTATTGGAAAGACAACAGACCTGAAAAACAGATCCGGGAGAGACAATTTGCGAATAATAGGACTCCCTGAAAAATTTGAGGAAAAAAAAGAGCCTAGACACTATTTTCCAGGAAATTATCAAAGAGAACTGCCCAGACATTTTGGAAACAGAGGGTAAAATAGATATTGAAAAAATTTAACGATCACCTGCTGAAAGGGACCATAAAATCAAAACGCCAAAAAATATAGTGGCCAAGTTAAAGAACCATCAGGCAAAAGAAAAAATATTGGAAGCTGCTAGAAAAAAGCAATTCAGATATGGAGGAGCCACAATAAGGATAACCCAATATCTAGCAGCATCCACATTAAAGAACTAAGGGCCTGGAACATGATATTCCAAAAGGCTAAGGAACTTGGTATGCAGCCAAGAATAACTTACCCAGCAAAAATGAGCATCGTTTTCCAGGGAAGAAGATGGACATTTAATGAAATAAATGAATTCTATCTATTCTTGATGAAAAAAACAGACCTACACAAAATGTTTGATCTTCAAATACAGAACTCAAGATATTTCTAAAAAGATGAAAAGAAATATTTAGAATTGTATTTCTACCATAAAGATATGTAAAGAACACATGTATAATTTGTCCTAAGGAACTAGGGATGGAAAGGAAATTATATCATAAAAATTAGTAAAGTGGTGGTACTCATGAAGAGGCAAAGGTAACCTATTATATCTGAGAGAAAGAAAGGAGGGAGATGAACACAGTGTGTATCAATAGACATATTCGAATTATGGTGAAACTTCTTCCACTTCATTGAAAAGTAGGTGGGAAGGAGTAACCTAAGGGGAAGACAATAAAGAAATTGAGAGAAAAAGGGGGTAAATAGGAAGAGCAACTTTAAGGTAGGGGAGGGATACTAAAAAGGAAGGATTGTGAAAAGCAAGCGGTGTCCACAAGATTAATACTGGGTAGTGGGGTAAGAGGGAAGGGAAGGACAAAAGCTTAAGCATGGGTTAACAGGATGGCAAGCAATATAGAATTAGTCATTCTAACCATAAATAAGTGTTTTGTGATTTTGCTCATATAATCCCTGACTTTCCTTTGGTAAGGAAATATTTTACACTATCAATAATTATTTTGAATGGAATTTCTCTTTGTATCTCTTGCTGTTGGATTTTGTTGGTATAATGTATAAAAATGATGAGGATTTATGTGGATTTATTTTGTATCCTGCAACATTGCTAAAGTTCTGAATTATTTCTAGTAGCTTTTTAAGAGAGTCTTTGGGGTTTTCTAAGTATACCATATTATCATCTGTAAAGAGTGATAGTGTGATTTCCTAATTACCTACTCTAATTCTTTGAATCTCTTTCTCAGCTCTTATTGCTGAGGCTAGCATTTCTAGTACAATATTTAATAGTAACAATGATAGTGGGCAAACTTGTTTCACTCCTGATCTTATGCAGTTTATCCGTTTATCACCATTACATATGATGTTTACTGACTGTTTTAAATAATGCTCCTGATTTTTTTAAGGAGTATACCATTTATTCCTATACTCTCAAGTGTTTTTAGTAGGAATGGATGTTGGATTTTATCAAATGCTATTTCTGCATCTATTGAGATGATCATATGTTTTTTCGTTAATTTGGTTATTGATTAGGCTAATAGTTTTCCTAATATTGAATCAGCCCTGCATTCCTGGTATAAATCCCACTTGATTAGTGTATTATCCTGGGGATGATTTTCTGTAGTCTTTTTGCTAATATTTTATTTAAGATTTTAGCATCAATATTCATTAAGGTGATTGGTTTATAGTTTTCTTTCTCAGTTTCAACCTACCTGGTTTATGTATCAGTACCATGTCTGTGTCATAAAAGGAATTTGGTAGGACTCCTTCAATCCCTATTTTTTCAAATAATTTATATAGCATTGGAGTTAGTTGTTCTTTAAATGTTTGGTAGAATTCACATATAAATCCATTTGGTCCTGGGGATTTTTTCTTAGGGATTTGGTTAATAGCTTGTTCTATTTCTTTTTCTGAAATGGGACTATTTAGACTATTTACTTCTTCCTGTGTTAATCTGGGCAAGTTATATTTTTGAACGTATTCTTCTATTTCATTTTTGTTATCGAATTTATTGGCATAAAGTTAAGCAAAGTAGCTCCTATTGTTCTAATTTCCTCTTCATTAGTGGCGAGTTTTTCCTTTTCATTTTTAATATTAACAATTTGCTTTTCTGCTTTCCTTTTTTAAATCAGATTTCCTAAGGGTTTATCTATTTTGTTGGTTTTTTCATAGAACCAATTCTTAGTTTTATTAATTAATTCAATAGTTTGTTTGTTGTTGTTGTTGTTGTTTTTGTTTTTTGTTTTTTGTTTTTTTTTATTTTCCATTTTATTAATCTCTCCTTTTACTTTTAAAATTTCAAGTTTCGTGTTTGTCTGGGGTTTTTTAATTTGTTCTTTTCTAGCATTTTTAGTTGTAAGCCCAATTTGTTAACCTTCTCTTTCTCTATTTTATGCAAGTAAGCCTCTAGAGATATAAAATTTCCCCTTATTACTGCTTTGGCTATATACCACACATTTTGGTATGATGTCTCATTATTGTCATGTTCTTGGGTGAAGTTATTAATTTTGTCTATGATTTGCTGTTTTACCCAATCATTCTTTAGTATGAGATTGTTTAGTTTCCAATTATTTTTGGTCTTTTTTCCCCTGGCTTTTTATTGAATATAATTTTCATTGCATTGTGATCTGAAAAGGATGTGTTTACTATTTCTGACTTACTGCATTTGATTTTGAGGTTTTTATGTCCTAGTCTATGATCATTTTTTGTGTAGATTCCATGAATTGTTAAGAAGAAAGTGTACTCCTTTCTGTTTCCATTTAGATTTCACCAAAGATCTGTCATATCAAACTTTTCTAATATTCTATTTACCTCTTTGACTTCTTTCTTATTTATTTTGTGGTTTGATTTACCTAATTCTGAGAGTGCTAGGTGGAGATTTCCCTCTATTATTGTTTTGCTGTCTATTTCTTTTTTCAGCTCTCTTAATTTCTCTTTTAAGAATTTAGATGCTACACCACTTGGTGCATATATGTTTAATATTGATACTGCTTCATTATCTATGCTACTCTTTAGCAAGATATAATGCCCTTCCTTATCTCTTTTAATTAGATTAATTTTATTTCTGCTTGATCTGAGATGAGGATGTCTATCGTGCTTTTTTGCCTTTACCTGAAGCATAGTATATTCTACTCCACCCTTTTACCTTTATGCTAAATGTATCACCTTGTTTCAGGTGTGTTTCTTGGAAACAACATATTGTAAGATTCTGCCTTTTAACCCAGTCTGCTAACTGCTTCCTCTTTATGGGGGAGTTTACCCCATTCATATTTATAGTTAAAATGACTACTTCTATATTGCTTGCCATCCTGTTAACCCCTGCTTATGCTTTTTTTCCTTTCCTTCCTTCTTACCCCCCCTCCAGAGTATTAAACTTGTGAGCACCACTTGCTTTTCACAGCCCTTTCTTTTTAGTATCCTTCCCCTAACTTAAGGTTCCTCCCCCTATTTACCCCTTTTCCTCACAATTTCTGTATTCCCTTCCCCTTAGCTTACTCCTTCCCTCAAACTTTTCAATGAAGTTTAAGGAGTTTCACCATAAATCAAATATGTCTATTGATATACACTATGTTCATGCCCCTCTTTTCTTTCTCTCAGATATAATAGGTTATCTTTGCCTCTTCATGAGATATAGTACCACCACTTTACCCTTTTTTATGATATAATTCCCTTTCCACCTCTAGTTTCTAGGACAAATTATACCTGTGTTCTTTGCATATCTTTATGGCAGAAATATAGTTCTCAAGATTTCTTTTTACCTTTTTAGAAATCTCTTGAGTTCTGTATTTGAAGATCAAACTTTTTGTGTAGATCTGTTTTTTTTCATCAAGAATAGATGTAATTCATTTATTTCATTAAATGTCCACCTTTTTCCCTGGAAAACGATGCTCATTTTTGCTGGGTAAGTTATTGTTGGCTGCATACCAAGTTCCTTAGCCTTTTGGAATGTCATAATCCTGGCACTTCCCTTTTTTAATGTGGATGCTGGTAGATCCTGGGTTATACTTTTTTTGGCTCCTCCATATCTGAACTGATTTTTTTAGCAGCTTCCAATATTTTTTTCCTTTATTTGATGGTTCTTGAACTTGGCCACTATATTTTTTGGCGTCTTGATTTTAGGGTTCATTTCAGTAGGTAATTGATGAATTTTTTCAATGTCTATTTTACTCTGTTTCCAAACTGTCTGGGCAGTTCTCTTTGATAATTTCCTGGAAAATAGTGTCCAGGATATTTTTTTCCTCATATTTTTCAGGGAGTCCTATTATTCTCAAATTGTCTCTCCTGGATGTGTTTTCCAGGTCTGTGTCTTCCCAATAAGTAGGTTGACATTCTTTTCCATTTTTTTGTTTTTCTGGTTTTCCTTGACTACTTCTTAGTTTCTCCCTGAGTCATTCAATTCTATTTGTTCAATTCTGATTTTCAATGATGTATTTTCTTCACTCATTCTTTTTATATCTTTTTGTAATTGTCCAATTGGGTTTTTATATTCTACGGAATTTTTTTTTTCCATTTCATCCATTTTATTTTTTAAAGAGCTGTTTTCTTTTTCCAACTAACTAATTTTATTTCTCAATGATTTGATCTCTTTATCCACTCTGGATGACTTCTCCAGACTCTCTGGCCAAGCTTTCCTTTCCTTTTCCCATTTCTCTTCTAGCTCTCTTGTCGCCTTTTTTTTTTTTTTTTTTTTTTTTGATTTCCTCTATGAGAGTCTTGTGTATTGAGGAGCAGATCATTTCCCCCTTAGGGGATTCCTCTGGAGACAGTCTGCTTTTAGTCTCCTCAGGGTTTGAAGTCTGCTCTCTATCCATACAGAAGCTGTCAATGGTTAGAATCCTTTTAATTTTTTTTTCATTTTGTCAGAATGAAATTGAAGAAAACAAATTGACAAGAGAAACTATTGGTCTGTTTCTGGGGGTGGGGATGGGACTGGATGTTGTCACTGGCTTCCTCTACAGACTGTGGGAGACAGCAGCTAGCCACTAACAGGACAACGACAGCTGTGCTGTGTCTGCACTCTGAGGCTCTAAGAATGGGCTGACTCACTTGGGTGGGGGTTGGGGTTTCTGGGTCTGAGAGACACCAGCTTTCATGGATTTTATTCTTTATCTCCTGTGTTTTCACCTTCTCTGCTGATCCTGGCTTGCTGCCAAGACATAATATCTACACTGGAGTAAAAGTATTTCAGCAGAAATAGCAGAGATCGCACCCCTCCCTCCTCAGGTCTGAGCAGTGTGAGCTGCCTGCCTAGCTCTCGCTGCTTGCCCTCAGCCTGTGCCCAGTCTGTTTGTCCCCTCCTTCAAGCAAACCCTGACCTTTTCTGGTGAATTTCAAGGATGTCTTCTGTTGGTAATTATTTGTGGGTTTTTTTCCAGTCAAACATTAATTCTGAGGCTTTTCATGAAGTAAATTCTGAGAGAAAATGTGGAGCTCAAGCAGCTGTGTGCCTCCTTTCCACCATCGATTTTTTTCTGAAGAAAACTTCTTAAAAAAGATTTTGAGAAATGGAAAAATCATATACCACTTTACAAAATAAAATTGACAAAATAGAAAAAGTATATAATTCCTTAAAAATATGTATTTGACCAAATGGTCAAATGGAAAGAGGTCAAAATAGAATAAGAAACCAACTCATTAAAAAAAAAAAAAAACAACAGAATTTATGAAATAAAAAAAAAAAAAACACAAAACAGTGAATAATCAATGCATTTAAAAGTTCATTTGACCAAATGCAAAATGAAATAAAAAAGCTAACTAAAGTAAATAATTCACTAAATGTTAGAGGCAAAAAAATAGAAGTGAATGATTTAATAAGATATCAATGATCAATCAAACAAAAAAGTGAAAAAAATAAATAAAAGTAATGTAAAATATTTCTTTGGAAAAATATTTGACCTGGAAAATTGATCCAGGAGAGATAATCTAACAATTATTTGACTCCCTGAAAACCATTATGAGAAACGACAGCATGTTTGAGAACATCTTTAAGGAAAACTGCCCTGATTTCCTAGAACCAAAGTATAAAAGAGCCATTGAAAGAATTCCCCAATCACCTACTGAAAGAAATTCCAAAATGAAAATTCCAAGGAACATATGAGCTAACTTTCAGAATTATCAGATCAAGGAGAAAATATTGCAAGTAGCCAGAAAGAAATAATTCAAATATTGAACAGCCTTAATCAGCGTTACCCAGGACTTAACAGCTTTCACTTTAAAGAATTGAAGAGCCTATCATCTGATATTCTGAAATGTAAATGAAATTGAATTGTAGCCAAGATGCAACTATCCAAAAAAAATTAAGCATTATACTTTTAATGATACTGGTGAATTTCATTTATTTCTGATGAAAAGACCCAGAGCTGATCAGAAAATTTGATCTTCAAATACAGAACTCAAAAAAAAAAAAGCATAAAATAGTGAAAAGGGAAGAAAAATTGTTTTTTTAAAAGTTAAAAAAGTTTGCATTCCTAGATGGGAAGATGGTATGTTTAGCTCTTGACAATTGTATCTCTGTAATGGGTATACTTACAGGATACAAGTATAATTCCATCTTATTGTGATAATATAAAAAATAAATTAGAGGTAGAAAGGGGATTGTACTGGACGAAGAGAAAAATGGAGTTAAAATTGAGGTAAATTACATCTCAAGAAGAGGCAAAAGTAACCTATTACAATTAAGGAAAAGAAGGGAGAGAAATGACCATTATGTATGATAGCCCTTTGGAGAAAATTGAACAGAGACAGAAAGGAATACAAGTTGTCCTCAGTGATACATGTAATATATCCAAAAATTAACCATGCATGGGGGCATAAAATCCTCAAAATCAAATACAGAAATACAAAAATAATAAAAACATCTTTTTCAAATTATGCTAGAACAAAAAATACATGTAATAAAATATCAGGGAAAATAGACCAAATATTGATTGGAAACTAAATAATTTAATCATAAAGAATAGGTGGGTGAAACAACAAATCCTAGACAAAATCAATAATTTCATCCAAGAGAATGACAATTAGGAGACAAAGTATCAAATTTATGGGATGCAGGTTAAGCAGTTTTTCATATAAGTTTTGTGTTTCTAGATGTTTATTCACATAAAATGGAGCAAGAGAAGATCAAGAAATTGGACATGCAACTAAAAAAACTAGAGAAAGAACAAATTAAAGGCCACAATTAAATAGCCAATTTGAAATTTTGAAAAAAAAAGAGAGATGAATAAAATAGAAGTAAGAAAATAAACTAATAAAACAAATATTTGCTTTTATGAAAAAATAATAAAGTAGAAAAATCTTTACTTAATTTGATTATAACCAAAAAAAAAATCAAATTGTTAGCATCAAAAATAAAAAGGAAGAACTTTCCATCAATGAACAGCAAATTTGAGCAATAATTAGGATCTATTTTGCCCAACTATTTGTCAATAAATCTAATATTCTAAGTGAAATGGATAAATACTTGCAAAAATATAGATTGCCCAGATTAAGAGAAAGAAATAATTTTCTTATGTAGTCCAATAAAAGTCCAATTTTATATATTTCCAAAAGAAATTGAACAAGATATTAGTCAACTCCCTGAGAAAAAATCACAAGGGCCAGATGGATTTGCATTTGAATTCTACCAAACATTAAAAGAAAAATTAATTCCTGTAATATGCAAGCTATCTGGAAAAATAAGGAAAGAAAGTGTCCTACTCAATTCCTTTTATAGAACAAATATGATATGTTAACTAACCCAGGTAAGGTCAAAACAGGGAAAGAAAAGTATAAACCAATTTCTCTAATAAATATAGATACAAAGATATTAAATAAAATAAAACCAAAAAATTATAGCAAGTTATCCTCAGAATATTATATCATGACCAAGTGGGATTTATATCAGGAATGCAGGACTTGTTCAGTATTAGGAAAACTAATAACATATTTCATTATATCAATAATCATATTTCCAGAAATCATATTATTTTTCTCAATAGATGAAAAAAATGTACAAAATGCAACATCCATTCCTAATAAAAACTCTAGAGAGTATAAAAATAAATGGAGTTTTCCTTCAAGTAATCAGCAGCATCTATTTAAGACCATCAGCAAGCATCATATATAATGGAAATAAACTAAAGAAAAAGATCCACATATGCCAAAATGTTTGTAGGAATTGTTTTTGTAATGTCAAGAAACTGAAAATTGAATGTATTGCTTCAATTGGAGAATTACTGAATAAGTTATGGTATATAAATGTTATGGAATATTATTATTGTATAAGTAATGATCACCAGGATGATTTCAGAAAGGCCTGGAAAGACTTACATGAGCTGATGTTAGATAAAATGAGTAGAACCAGGAGAACATTGTATATAACTAGGGGACATTGAAAGCTCTCTGAAAAAAAATAACACTATTATCAGTATGCTTTTAGGTTACTCTACATTAATATTTGTCTGTTACTTTGTTATCTAGACAATAAGAAAAAAATCGTTAGTAGTCAAATATTACTTTGTAAGGTTTTTCAGTTTTTGAAATGTAAATATTCATAAGAAAAATTTGAATAATCATATTTTGAGAGCTGGTCTGAACTGAATGCAGAATACCTCTGTTATCCCTTTATTAGAATTTTAAAGTAATGGTAATATAGGGTCTTAACTGATATACAATAAAGAGGATTCTTTTTAAGGAGTTGATTATATGAGATGACTTTTTTAATTCCCTTCAATGAAGGAGCTATCGTTCTATTAATCCATATGTAGATCCATAAGTAATTCTCCTATGCAGCAAACTCTTAGGTTGGAATTGGGTGAAAGGATAGTCTTCCAGCCATCCAGTGAAAAATTTTGGAGTTTTAATTCTGTGTTGAAAAAAGCTGGCACCCTAAAAATTGGAAGACCTAAATTCAAATGCCCCTCAGATATTTCCTTACTTTCATGATCCTGGGCTAGCAGTTGAAGTTGAGGTTGAAGAAGGAAAATTCTTAAAAGCCAGGCAGTTTCCTGAAAACATTCAGCAAAACTATCCCCTACAAACACAAGGGACTCCTATGCTCAAAGCCAAGGTTCAGAGCTGCAGAGGAAGCTTGAGATAGTGCCAGCATTACCCCAGGAGCAGAGTTCCACCTTAAAATAAAAATAAAAAAAAAATTTGAAATACCAAAAGAAAAAGAAAGAATATGAGTGAGAAACAGAAAAAAAAATCTTGATGATTGAAAGCTACTATAGTGACCGGGCAGACCAAAATATGAAATCAAACAAGTATAGAATGTCCAAAGAAGAAATCTCAAAGAATGAGATAAATTGAGCTGAAGCCCAAAGAGGATTTTTTGAAATGTTCATTAAATATTTCAAAGGTCAAATAAGATATGTAGAAGAAAAAAAATGATACAATAAATGAGAGAGTCAAAAATTTGGAAAAGGAAGGGGGGAAATGATTGAAGAAAACAACTCCTTACACAATAGAATGAAGCAACTGGAAAAAAAGAGATGCATATTATAATTGGAGAAAATTACACATTAAAAACTAGAACAGGGCAAATTGAAGCTAATGATTTTGTGAAACAGTAAGAATCAGCCAAACAAATAATAATAATAATAATAATAATAATAATAATAATAATAATGATGATGATGATGATGATGATGATGATAATGATAATAATAAATGAAAAAAACGGAAGAAAATGTGAAATATTTCATTGGCAAAACAGCTAATCTGGAAAATAGATCTAGAAGAGGCAATTTAAAAAGAGAGTTTGGATAGCATTCTACAAGAAGTTGTTAAAGAAAACTGCTTCATGTTCCAGAAACAGAGGGAGAAACACTCATTGAAAGAATCCAACAATCATCTAAGGAAAGAGATTGTGCAAGGAAAATCCCAAGGAACATTATTCTGAAACTCTAAAACTATAATCTAAGGGGAAAAATACTAATAGCTGTGAGACAAAAACAATTCGTATGTCAATGAGCAACTATCAGGATTACCCAGGATCTGGCAATAAATGATCTACAATAAATGATCAGAGGCAGATTCTGGAATTTACCTTATTCCAGAAAGCAAAGGACCAGAGGTTACAACTAGGAATTACCTACTCAGGGAGATTCAGCATTATCTTTCAGAGGAAGAGATGATTCTTCAGTGAAGTAAGAGACTTTCAATATTTTTTATTGAAAAAAAAAAACAGAAGTAAACAGAATATTTACTTTTCAAGCACAGGACTCAAGAGAAGTATAAAAAGGTACAAACAGGGGGAAAAGATATATTTAAAGATTAACCTGCTTACTACCCTAGATAGGAAAAACAATATCTGTAATCCTTGAGAAATGTATCTGTTACTGGGGCGAACAAAGAATGAGGGTATATCTGCCAAAAAACTATTCTTGAATCAAGCAGCAGAACACTAGAACACTTAAGGTTAATTACTTTCATTCTGCTGCAGGACTAGAAAGAGTGAGGCTGAAGACTCCGGACTCCAGAATCAAGGATACATCTTTGGCAAACCGTGTAGCAGCTTGCCTGCCTCCTTCACTTCTCCCCCTAAATACCAAGAACTTTGATAAATCCTGCCTCTGGCTGAACCTGAGGTCCTCCAGGGAGCTAGTCCAGACAATATAATTGTTACCCAACATGGACAAAGGACTGTAATTTCAGTGAAGAAGCCCCTGTGACCAGGAAATAGGGTATTAAAATATATAAACAGGGAACTTTATTAAGAGCTAAACTAGTAACTTTCATTTTCTAGATGAAATGGGGCAAATATCAGGAAAATATTCTCCCCCACCCCACCCTACCCTCACCCCCTTCCTGAGGGAGCTCTATAGAAAGCAAACTTAGACTAATAAAGAGGCAAGGTTTGCTTGTAACTTGGGAGCAGATTGGTGGATTCTTAGAAACATTAGAATCCACGTTACCTTTGTCCTTCAAGGAAGAAAAAATAGAGGCATACAATTGAAAATTAATAGGAGATCAACTAAGTGAATATTACAATGATAATGGTCCTGATTCAATCTCTAAGGAAATAGTCTTATATATACAATATAACACAATTATCATTAAAGAATCTCACAAGTTTTAAGAAAAAGGAATGTTATAAGGAGAACAGCCAGACAAGGAAGCATGAGAATAAAGAAGAAGAGAACAGTGATGCTACTGATAAAATAACTGAAAGGAGTGGGGACTTACGTGAACTTAAAGGGTGTGGTGATTCTCACTCTCACAAGTCAGCTTCATCTCCATCTACACCCAAAAAGCTGGATTTTCCTTATCCATTGGAGATGGACATCTCTCTTGATCTCCATCTCCTTGAAACAGAAGAGAAGACCCAAGAAACATCAGATGGTTCCATTGCTGATTGTGCCCACCACTGAAAGTGCATGGCAGTTATGGCAATTGACTGATGGACCTCAAAAATTGTTAATGAGACTGATGCAGGACTTCAAAACCCTCGGGAATCATAGGAATCCCTGAGACATTATAAGATTGTTGTAGAACTTCAAAATCTTCAGGAATCATTGGATTCCCTAACACATAATAAGACTGTTGTAGTGCTGCAAAAACTTGCAGGGATCATTGGATTCCCTGACAAATAAACTAATGGACAATAGATTGGTTTTGGACTATCTCTTGGCTGCTGAAGGAGACATATGTGTGATTGTTATTTACATACTCTCCTAGGATTTCTGGAAATCTTTTACAACAACATGTTGATTGATATTATTTGTTATATCACTACTTTCATGTACAATTCATGTTTGTTACACTACATTGAGCCTGTACTCGCCGTGGGGAGAGTCATCCCTACTAGACTGTGCTATATTGCTATGTGCTTGTGTAATACCTCCCATGCTGATGGATTTGTGTATACCTGTTTCTAGTAAGACTCTTAAGCCCAGAAACTTGCTAGCAATATCTGGCCTGACTCCCCACTTCGCTTTGGTCTTTTTCACCTCTCTTCCTGAGTAGTCAGGGGGGATGTGATTATCTCTTTTTTGGTGCTTTCACCTCCCTTCCTGATAAGTCAGGGGGATGTGATCACATCCTTTTTGGTGTTTTCACCCCCTTCCCTGAGAAATCAGGGAGGGCATGAGCACTTGTATTCTAAAACAAAAGAAAGCAGGAGATGTAGAGGGCCAAGATCATTTGGATGCAGGATGAAGAGGAGAGAACCTAGACACTATGGACTCTAGAATCAAGGATACATCTTTGGCAAGTCACATGGCAGTTTGCCTGCCTCCTTCACTTCAACCCCTAAAGACAAATAACTGAAATTAATACTGCTGACTCTGACTGATTCCGAGACCCTCTGGGATGCTAGACTGGATAATACAGTCCCTAATGTTATAGTATCAAAAAAGAAAAAAAAAAAAAAAACATAAAGGGTGGGAAAATGTTATGGGCCAGAACTCTATACTTGAAACAAGGATTCATGCTAACTCATTGGAATTGATAAGACAATAATTGTCTAGTTTAGCATTGTGATTAATAGTTGGTGGGGCATAATGGCAGCCAAGTTTATACCTAGAGAGTCTTTAGAAGTTCAGGACTTTGATAGGATCAATCAGCAGAGAAGCAATCATATAGGAGAAAGGGATTACAATTGGGGAGAATACAGATTTTATAACCCCACAGAAGTGCAGTATCCGGTGTGAGTAGCTCCAATATAATCTCCAAGTAATGAGGAGAGTTCAGAAAGTGGTGAATGGGAAGGACTAAGGGCCTAGGGCCTGGGTAGTTTGTTCTCAGTGGAGGAAATGCAGAAGGACAGGCCAGACATCACAGTGGTATGAGATGGAGTGAATCTGACTGAGTTTGTTGCAGCTTATATCCTCTATTATAATTGCATTAACATGGGTGTGAATCTTGTTGAATAGATGTCAATATTGTAGAACTATATTAAGTACGTGTGTTGAATTAGAGAACTATTAATCACCATGCTAAACTAGATAACCATTGTCTTATCAATTCCACTGAATTAGCACCTTGTAAGAATCCTTGTTTTGAGTACAGTGTTCTGACCCATAAAAAGAAAAGTTCTGTACTGGAAAAAAAGGAAAGGGGAGTTATAATGGCACAATTAGTTCACATGAAGAGATGCAAAAGACCTATGGCAATTGAGGGAAAAAAGAGAGGAGATGAACATTGTCCGAAATTTGGTCTCATAAGTGTTGGCTCTAAGAGGAACTAAGTTTATCATTTATTTCGGTATGGACATTTAAAAGAGAAGAAAGAGGAAAAGAAAAGGAAACATGAGGATAGAGGAGAGGGCAAAAATATTAGGGAAAAAAGGTAAGAGAAGAGAGAAAGGGTTGATAGAATGTAAGGGAGTGGGTGAAGTTCATTTGAAAACACTAGTAAGAGAAGGAGAAAAGGAAAAAAAAAGAAGATGGCGGAGAAGAAACACACGTCTCTGTGAACGTCCTCACTCCCTCACAACCAATTAGATAAATTAAGTCTCAGAATGAGCTCAGGACTGATAGATACCATAAGGACTGGAAGCACGACTTACCAGCTGAAGAGAATCTGGAGTTTCAACAGGAAAGGTCATTTCTCAGGGGAGGAATAAGAGAGACCAGCACAGACGGTGGGGTAGTGGCACACTGCGCCCATTGCGCTGGGGAGGGCTCTGGGATCAGAGAAGCCACTGAGGTAAAGGAATCTGGCACAGGCTGATAGCTCTTCTCTGCTAATTATTTAGCAGTTCAAAAGAGAAAGCCAAAATATTTTAAAACTCAGATTAGATTTTCCCTGGACCCTGGAGGTGACTTAGCAGATCTCCGCACCAGGGGGTGTGGCCTCAGCTACCACCTCAGAATAGTTAAGAGATTGACAAGTGGGTGGATACGGCCCAAGGCAACACACACTGCCTAACTTAGCTGGAGGGAGTGGAACTCAGCTCCAGGAAGTCCCAGAGAAGCGGAACCTTTGAACTAGGAACCGCGGTTTCTGGCAGACACTTCCAGTTTGAGCACAGGGGCTTTTCACATCACCTGCTGCAGACATCCACTCCCCACCCGGACACATAGGCTGGGCTTTGTGCTGTCTTTACTATTCTACGCCCTCGAAGCACAGTACTGCTAATCACCTCTGAGGCACCTCCAGGGAGGGGGTGGGGAACTCTCTCCCAGAGGTCTATCTTAGCTCAGGCTCAGGAGCCGCTGCATCAATCCGGTCTGGGAGGAAGCTGGTAAAGAAGTAAATAAATAATTTCCTACCCCAGGGACAGACCCCAAAAGATTTTTTTTAAATATGAGCAAAAAAGCTAGAAAAACCATAGATTCCTTCTATACAGAGAAAGAGCGGGTATCCAACCCCGAGGAAGTTAACAGCAGAGAGTCAGCAGATAACAACCCAAAGGGGAACGATCCCTGCCCCCCATCACATAACTCTCTACTAGAAGAAACTCTTAAAAAATTGAGGGAGATTGAAGAAAAATGGGGAAAGGAAAGGGAAGCTATGATAGAGAATAACAACGTCCTGAAATTGGAGTTGGAAAAAATAAAGAATTCACAGGAGATGCAGGGAAACAAAATTTATGAATTAGAAAAGGTTAAAAAAACACAGGAAAGTAGGATTTCTGAATTGGAAAAGATAAAAAAGTCTCAAGAAAATAGAATTTCTGAATTGGAAAAAGAAAATAATTCTCAAAAAAAAATTAGGGAAATGGAAAAAAATTCAATAGAGCAAAATAATTCATTTAAAAAAGAAATTGGGCATTTACAAAAAGAACTAAAAACTGTGAAAAAAGAAAATAACTCCTTAAAAGTCAGGATGGAACAAATAGAAATGAATGATTCACAGAGAACTCAAGAATCAGTCAAACAAAACAAAAAAAATGAAAAGCTGGAGAACAACGTCAAATACTTACTGGGAAAATCTATAGACCTGGGAAATAGATCTAGGAGAGATAATCTGCGGATTATTGGACTTCCAGAAAACTATGACCAAAAAAAGAGCCTAGATTCTATTTTACAAGAAATTATCAAAGAGAACTGTCCAGAGATAATAGAAACAGAAGGGAAAGTAGATGTGGAAAGAATTAATCGAACTCCTTCTGAAATAGACCCTAAAAAAAGAACACCATGGAATATAGTGGCTAAGCTGCAGAATTACCACACAAAGGAGAAAATCCTGCAAGCAGCTAGAAAAAAACAATTTAAATACCAAGGTGCCACAATAAGGGTCAGCCAAGATCTGGCTGCCTCCACATTAAAAGATAGAAGGGCCTGGAACCTGATATTCCGTAAGGCAAAAGATCAAGGACTGCAACCAAGAATGAACTACCCAGCTAAGTTTAGCATCGTTTTCCATGGAAGAAGATGGTCATTCAATGAAACAGAGGAATTCTATATGTTTCTAAGAAAAAAACCAGACTTAAACAAAAAATTTGATCTACATCCACAAGACTGAAGAGAAACAGAAAAAGGTACACAGAACCCTTGAGAACTGTAACTCTGTTGTGGGTATATAAAAAATACTCAAGGATAATTTGATTTTACTGATATAAAAGAAAAAAAGGGGGGTGTAGTAAAGGGAAGGAGGTCGGTTCAGAAAAAGGGGAAGGAGTGATAAAAAGAGGGAAACTACATCCCAGGAAGAGGCATAGAAAATACACCATATCTGAGGGAACTTATTGAGGGGGAGAATCATAGTGTGAAATCTTACTCTCATCAGGAGAGGCTCAAAGAGTAAATAATTAACATATTTGTTTTTCAGAGAATTTTCTCTCACCTCATTAAAAGGGGGGAGAGGAAAAGGGAAAAGGAAAAGGAGAATAAGTGAAGGGACTTGGAGGGAGGGGGGAGGGATCCTAAAAAAAAAAAAAAAAAGAGGGAGGGTTGCGCTCACAAGGGGGGTCTGTAAATTAAATATCGGGGAGGGGGATCAGGGGGGTCAAGGGAAAAAAGCATAATCTGGGGATAATACGATGGCAGGAAATACAGAATTAGTAATTTTAACTGTAAATGTAAATGGGATGAACGATCCCATCAAACGGAGACAGATAGCAGATTGGATCAAAAAGCAGAACCCTACAATAAGTTGCCTACAGGAAACACACTTAAAGCTGGGAGATACATACAGAATAAAGGTAAAAGGTTGGAACAGAGCCTATTATGCTTCAGGTAAAGCCAAAAAAGCAGGGGTAGCTATTCTTATCTCAGATCAAGCAAAAGCAGAAGTAGATCTCATTAAGAAAGATAAGGAAGGAAACTATATCCTGCTGAAAGGTAGCATAAATAATGAAGCCATATAAATACTAAACATATATGCACCAAGTGGTATAGCATCTAACTTTCTAAAGGAAAAGTTAAGAGAACTGCAAGAAGAAATAGACAGTAAAACTATAATAGTGGGAGATCTCAACCTTGCACTCTCAGATTTAGACAAATCAAACCACAAAACAAACAAGAAAGAAATTTAAAAAGTAAATAGAATATTAGAAAAACTAGGTATGATAGACCTTTGGAGAAAACTGAATGGCAATAGAAAGGAATATACTTTCTTCTCAGCAGTTCATGGATCCTATACAAAAATTGACCATATATTAGGACATAAAGATCTCAAAATTAAATGTAGGAAGGCAGAAATAATAAATGCCTTCTTCTCAGATCACAATGCAATAAAAGCTACATTCAGTAAAAAGTTAGGGGTAAATAGACCAAAAAGTAATTGGAAACTGAATAATCTCATCTTAAAGAATGACTGGGTGAAAGAGCAAATTATAGAAAGCATTAACAATTTCACCCAAGATAATGACAATGATGAGACATCATATCAAAATCTTTTGGATGCAGCTAAAGCAGTAATAAGGGGAAATTTTATATCATTAGAGGCTTATTTGAAGAAAATAGAGAAAGAGAAGATTAATGAATTGGGCTTACAATTTAAAAGGCTAGAAAAAGACCAAATTATAAACCCCCAACCAAAAATTAAACTTGAAATACAAAAATTAAAAGGAGAAATCAATAATATTGAAAGTAAAAAAAACTATTGAATTAATAAATAAAACCAAGAGTTGGTTTTATGAAAAAGCCAATAAAATAGATAAACCTTTGGTAAATTGGATCAAAAAAAAGAAAGAGGAAAATCAAATTGATAGTCTTACAAATGAAAAGGGGGATCTTTCCACCAATGAAGAGGTAATTAGAGAAATAATAAGGAGTTACTTTGCCCAACTTTATGCCAATAAATTTGATAACTTAAGTGAAATGGATGACTTCCTCCAAAAATATAGGCTCCCTAGATGAACAGAGGAGGAGATAAATTGGTTAAATAGTCCCATTTCAGAAAAAGAAATAGAACAAGCTATTAATCAACTCCCCAGGAAAAAATCCCCAGGGCCAGATGGATTCACATGTGAATTCTACCAAACATTTAAAGAACAATTAGCCCCAATGTTATATAAATTATTTGAAAAAATAGGGGATGAAGGAGTCCTACCAAACTCCTTTTATGACACAGACATGGTACTGATACCTAAACCAGGTAGATCGAAAACTGAGAAAGAAAATTATAGACCAATCTCCTTAATGAATATTGATGCTAAAATCTTAAATAAGATATTCGCAAAAAGACTTCAGAAAATCATCTCCAAGATAATCCACTATGATCAAGTAGGATTTATTCCAGGAATGCAGGGCTGGTTTAATATTAGGAAAACTATTAATATAATTGACCATATTAATAATCAAAATAATAAGAACCATATGATCATCTCAATAGATGCAGAAAAAGCATTTGACAAAATCCAACATCCATTCCTACTAAAAATTCTTGAGAGTATAGGAATAAATGGACTATTCCTTAGAATAATCAGGAGCATATATTTAAGACCTTCAGTAAGCATAATATGCAATAGAAATAAACTGCAACCTTTCCCAGTAAGATCAGAAGTGAAACAAGGTTGCCCACTATCACCATTACTATTCAATATAGTACTAGAAACGCTAGCCTCGGCAATAAGAGCCGAGAAAGAGATTCAAGGAATTAGAGTAGGAAATGAGGAAATTAAACTATCACTTTTTGCAGATGACATGATGGTATACTTAGAGAACCCCAAAGACTCTGCCAAAAAGCTACTAGAAATAATTCAAAATTTCAGCAAAGTGGCAGGATACAAAATCCACATAAATCCTCGGCATTTTTATATATCACTAACAAAATGCAACAGCAAGAGATACAAAGAGAAATTCCATTCCAAACAAATGTTGAGAGTATAAAATATTTGGGAATCCATCTACCAAAGAAAAGTCAGGAATTATATGAGAAAAATTACAAAACACTTGCCACAAAAATAAAATCAGATTTAAATAATTGGAACGACATTCAGTGCTCTTGGATAGGCCGAGCGAATAAAATAAAGATGACAATACTCCCCAAACTAATCTATTTATTTAGTGCTATACCAATCAGACTCCCAAGAAACTATTTCAATGACCTAGAAAAAATAACAACAAAATTCATATGGAAGAATAAAAGGTCGAGAATTGCAAGGGAACTAATGAAAAAAAAACTCAGTGGAAGGTGGTCTAAGTGTACCTGATCTAAAGCTATATTATATAGCAGCAGTCACCAAAACCATTTGGTATTGGCTAAGAAATAGACCGGTAGATCAGTGGAACAGATTAGATACAAAGTACAAAAAAGGGTACATCTATAGCAATCTAATCTTTGACAAACCCAAAGATTCCAACATTAGGGATAAAAATTCATTATTCGGAAAAAACTGTTGGGAAAACTGGAAATTAGTATGGCAGAAATTAGATATGGATCCACACTTAACACCATATACCAAGATAAGATCAAAATGGGTATATGATTTAGGCATAAAGAGGGAGATAATAAATAGATTAGAGGAACAGAGGATAATCTACCTCTCAGACTTGTGGAGGAGGAAGGAATTTATGACCAGAGGAGAACTAGAGATCATTATTGATCACAAAATAGAAGATTTTGATTACATCAAACTAAAAAGTTTCTGTACAAATAATACTAATGCAAACAAGATTAGAAGGGAAGTAACAAATTGGGAAAATATTTTTAAAAACAAAGGTTCTGACAAAGGTCTCATTTCCAAATTATATAGAGAACTGACCATAATTTATAAGAAACCGAACCATTCTCCAATTGATAAATGGTCAAAGGATATGAACAGACAATTCTCAGAGGAAGAAATTGAAACTATATCCACTCACATGAAAGAGTGTTCCAAATCACTACTGATCAGAGAAATGCAAATTAAGACCACTCTGAGATACCACTACACACCTGTCAGATTGGCTAAGATGACAGGAACAAATAATGATAAATGTTGGAGGGGATGTGGGAAAACTGGGAAAGAATCCAGCCATTCTGGAGAGCAATCTGGAATTATGCCCAAAAAGTTATCAAACTGTGCATACCCTTTGACCCAGCAGCGCTACTACTGGGATTATATCCCAAAGAAATACTAAAGAGCGGAAAGAGACATATATGTGCCAAAATGTTTGTGGCAGCTCATTTTGTTGTAGCTAGAAACTGGAAGATGAATGGATGTCCATCAGTTGGAGAATGGTTGGGTAAATTGTGGTATATGAAGGTTATGGAATATTATTGCTCTGTAAGAAATGACCAGCAGGAGGAATACAGAGAGGCCTGGAGAGACTTAAATCAACTGATGCTGAGTGAAATGAGCAGAACCAGAAGATCACTGTACACTTCAACAGCAATGCTGTATGAGGATGTATTCTGATGGAAGTGGAAATCTTCAACATAAAGAAGATCCAACTCACTTCCAGTTGATCAATGATGGACAGAAATAACTACACCCAGAGAAGGAACACTGGTAAGTGAATGTAAATTGTTAGCACTAATATCTGTCTGCCCAGGTTGCATGTACCTTCGGATTCTAATGTTTATTGTGCAACAAGAAAATGATATTCACACACATGTATTGTACCTAGACTATATTGTAACACATGTAATATGTATGGGATTGCCTGTCATCGGGGGGAGGGAATAGAAGGAGGGGGGGTAATTTGGAAAAATGAATACAAGGGATAATATTATAAATATATATATATATATATATATAATAAAAAAAGAAAAAAAAAGAAAGAAAGAAAGAAAAAAGAAAAAAAAAGAAAGAAAACAAAAAAAAGAGAAGGAGAAAAGGGTGATAAGAGATAAGGTATTGGGTGAGGTATAAAAACACTACTAAAAGAAAGGGGAGGTATGATAGCAGTAAAGATAGTGGATGGCATGGGTAAAGAAAACATTACAAAGATCATGGTTGAAAGAGAACAAAAGTATATACAGGAGAAAAATAGGATGGAGGGAAATACAAAGTTGGCAATCATAACTGTTAATATGAAAATTTCGAACTCTCCCTTTGGAGAATTCCAATGGAAACAAATAAATAAGTGTATTAAGAAACAGAATACAAAAATATGTTGTTTACAAGAAACATATTTGATGCAGAAAGACACAGAATAAAAGTAAGAGGATGGAACAGATTTTATTATGCTTCAATTGAAGAAGGAAAAAAAAAAGCAGGGCTAGCAATTCTGAGCTCAGATAAGGCAAAAGTGAAAAATACAGATATTATTAAGAAAGATAAGGAGGGAAAGTACATCTTGATCAATGGTAACATAAATAATGAAGTAATAATAATACCAAATGTGTGTACATCAAGGATTAGAGCAGGGAAATTGCTAGACAAAAATTTAAGATAAAGATAACTATTCTTTTGGGGAACCTCAAACTTCCCCTGTCAGAATCAGACATATGTAACCACAAAATAAACAAGAAAGAAACTAGGGAGATTAATGGGATTCTTAGAAAACTTAGATATGATAGACCTCTGGAGAAAACTGAAAGCAATTTTTCTCAATAGTACATAGCACCTACATGAAAACTGTCCATGTACTAGCACATAAAAACCTGACAATCAAATGCAAAAAAGACAGACATAAAAAAATGCTTCCTTTTTCAGATCATAAGAAATAATAATTATATTCTATGAAGAGGCAGGGAAAGAGAGACTAAAACCAATTGAAAATTATTTAGTTCTTTTTTGCTGAGGCAATTGGGGTTAAGTGACTTGCCCAAGGTCACATAGCTAGGAGGTGTTAAGTGTCTGAGACCAGAATTGAACTCAAGTCCTCTTGACTTCATGGCTGATACTCTATCCATCATGCCACCAACTGCCCCCAAATAATTTATTTCTAAAGAATGAGTGGGTCAAACAGCAAATCACAGGAACAATCTATAATTTCATCCAAGAATATGACAATAATGAGAGAAAATAACAAAATTTAGATAATACAGCCAAAGCAGTACATAGACAAAAATTTATATCTCTAAATTGGTACATAAATAAAATAGACAAAGAGGATATCAATAAATTAGGCATGCAACTAAAAAAGCTAAAGAAAAGAACAAATTAAACCCCTAATTAAATAATAAATTAGAAATTTTGAACCTCAAATGAGAGATTAAAAGAAAATAGAAGCTAAGAAAACTATTGAATTAATAAATAAGATTAAAATCTGGTTTTATGGGAAAACTTTAAACCTTTGGTTAATTTGATCAGCAAAAAAAAAAAAAAAAAGGAAATTAAAAAAAAAATCAGCTGCATCAAGAATGAAAGGAGTGAATTTACCATCAATGAAAACCAAATTAAAGTAATAATTCAGAGCAATTTGCCCAGCTCTATGGCTGCAAGTCTGATCATCTAACCAAAATAGATAAATATTTACAAAAATGCATATAAATTGCCCAGATTAATAGAGGACAAAACAAATAGGTAAATAATAACATTTTAGAAAAAAATAAATTCAGCAATACATTAATAAACTCTTAAAAGAAAAATTTCCATTGCCAGATGTATTCACAAGTGAATTCTACCAAAAATTTAAAGAATAGTTAATTCTAATACTATATAAATTATTTGGAAAATAGGCAAATGTGTACTGCCAAATTCCTTTTATGACACAAATATGGCACTTATATCAAACCCAGGAAGGGCCAAAATATTGAAAGAATATTATAGAACAATCTTTCTAATGAATATTGGTGTAAAATTTTAAATAAAATAGTAGTAACAAAATGTCCCTTCCTTTGGAGTGAAACAAGGATGCTCATTATCACCACTATTATTCAACATAGTATTAGAATTGTTGGCTTTAGCAATAAGAAAAAAAAAGAAATTGAAAGAAATGGAATAAGCAATGAGGAAATAAAACTATCACTCTTTGCAGATGATATGATAATATACATATGGAATTCTAAAAATTCATCTAACATCCTACTGGAAACAATTAACAGATTTAGCAAAGTTGCAGGATATAAAATAAAGCCATATAAATCATCAGCATATCTACATATTACTAACAAAGCCTAGTAGCAAGAGATAAAAAGAGAAAATCCATTTAAAATTACTGTAGATAAAATAAAACACTTGTGAGTCTACCTACCAAGACAAACCTAGGAAGTATATAAACTAAATTACAAAAGACTTTTCACACAAATAAAATCAGATGTAAACAAATGGAAAAATATCAGTTGTAAACAGCAGTAATCAAAATTATTTGATACTGGCTAAGAAATGGAGTGGTAGATCAGTGGAATAAATTTGCTGCATACAACACAATAATCAAGGTCTATAGCAATGCAGTATCTGATAAACCCTTGAATCCCAGCTTCTATAATAGAAATTAAGTACTTGAAGTAAAATTGCTGGGAAAACTAGCAAATAATATAAAAGAAACTTAGCACAGACCAACAATTGCATATCCTATAACAAAATAAGCCAAAATGGATTCATGATTTGGGCATAAAGGAAGATAGCATAAACAAATTGGCAGAATAAGGGATAATTTACCTATTGCATCTTTGGAGAAGGGAGGAATTGATGTCCATAAAAAAGCTAGAGAACATTAGGAAAGGCAAAATCCAACACTGATAACATTAAATTAAAATATTTTTGCACAAACAAAATTAATAGAGGATTTTTAAAAAAACACAAAGGTTGGGGAAAATCTTTATACCCAGCATTTCTGATAAAGTTTTCACTTCTAAAATCTATAAAGAACTCTGTCAAATTTAAAATAATACAAGTTATTCCCCAGTTGATAAATCATCAAATTACATGAACAGAAAAAATTAGATAAGGAAATTAAAGCCAACTATAATTATACGTAAAAAAAAAAAATGCTCCAAATAACTATTAATGACACAAATGTAAATTACAACACCTCTGAGATACCACTTTACACTTCTCAGATTGGCTAAGATGGGCGGAGCCAAGATGTCAGAGAAGATACACATGATTTTGTGAGCTCCCTTCTTCCCTCAATACCAATTAATTAAATCAGCCTCAGAAATAATGCTGGACTGATAGAAAACACAAGGACTGGAAGCATGACTTACCAGGTGAAGAGAATCTGGAGTTTCAACAGAAAAGGTCGGTTCCCAGGGGAGGAAAAAAAAAAAGGCCACCACAGACAGGGTTAGGTGCTAGCACACTGCACCAATCAAGTTGGGGAGAACTCTGGGATCAGAGGAGCCACTGAAATAGAAGAATCTGGCACAGGCTGTTAGCTTTTCTCTGCTTATAAAACAGCAGTCCAGAAGAGAAATCAAGGCACTTTAAAATATAAAGCCAGATACTAGAACCACCCCAATATGGAAGTGACCTAACAGATCTTGGCAAGGCTGTGCAGCCACCTTCTACTGTCTGGGGCTTCACCTTGGGGTAGTTAAGAGCTGGAAAAGCAGGGACATAGCCCAAGGCAACATATAATTCACATAGTGCCTGTCTTGGCTGTAGGCTGTGGAACTCAGCCTGAGAAGTCCCAGAGAAGCAGAACCTTTGAAATAGGGAGAGTAGTTTCTGGGCAGACACTTCCAGTTTGAGTGCAGGGGCTTTTCACAACAGCTGCTGATATCCACGCCCTACTAGACACATTGGCTGGGCTTTGTGTAGCCTTTACTGTTCAGTCTTAAATTTCAGGGACACACAAAGGGGTCCTCTATGGGGTATCCCTCACAGCTTGGCCTTACTGATCACTCCTGAGGCACTTCCAGGGAGGGGGAGGGGAACTCTCTCCCAGAGCTCTCTCTTAGCTCAGGCACAGGAGCCACTGCATCCATCTGATCTGGGAGGAATCTGGTAAAGAAATAAATAAATAATTTCTTACCCCAAGAACTGACCCTAAAAGATTTTTTGAATATAAGTAAAAAGCTAAAGAGAACCATTGATTCCTTCTACACAGAGAAACAGCGGGTATCCAACCCCAAGGATGTTAATAGCAGAGAGTCAGCAGAAAACAGCCTAAAGGGGAATGATACCAGCTTCCCATCAAAAATCTCTCTCCTAGAAGAGACTATTAAAAATTAAGAGTGTTTGAAGAAAAATGGGGAAAGGAAAGAGCAGCTATGAGAGAGAATAACAATGTTCTGAAATTTGAGTTGGAAAAAATAAAGAATTCACAGGAGATTCAGGGAAACAAAATTTGTGAATTAGAAAAGGTTAAAATATCACAGGAAATTAGGATTTCTGAATTGGAAAAGATAAAAAATTCTCAAGAAAGTAGGATTTCTGAATTGGAAAAGAAAAAAGTCTCAAGAAAGTAGGATTTCTGAATTGGAAAAAGAAAATAATTATTTAAAAAAATTAGGGAAATGGAAAAAATTCAATAGAGCAAAATAATTCATATAAAAACTCAATTGGGCATATACAGAAAGAACTAAAAAAATGTGAATGAAGAAAATAACTCCTTAAAAATCAGAACGGAACAAATAGAAATGAATGATTAATTGAGAACCCACTAATCAGTCGAACAAAACAAAACAAAACAAAACAAAACAAAAAAAAAAAAGAAAAAAAAAAAAAAAAAAGAAAAGCTAGAGAATAATGTCAAATACTTACTGGGAAATTCTGTAGACCTGGAAAATAGATCTAGGAGAGATAATCTGAGGATCATTGGATTTACCAAAAACTATGACCAAAAAAAGTGCCTAGATTCTATTTTACAGGAAATCATCAAAGAGAACTGTCCAGAGATGATAGAAACAGAAGGGAAAATAGGCCTCAAAAGAATTAATCGAACACCTTCTGAAAAAAGACTCTAAAAAAAGAACTCCACAGAATATTGTGGATAAGCTGCAGAATTACCACACAAAGGAAAGAATGTTGCAAGCAGCTAGAAAAAAGCAATTGAAATATCAAGGTGCTACAAAAAGGGTCATTCAAGATCTAGCTGCCTCCACATTAAAACATCAAAGGGCCTGGAACCTGTTATTCCAAAAGGCAAAAGATCAAGGATTGTAACCAAGAATAAACAACCCAGCTAAGTTTAGCATTTTCTTCCATGGAAACAGAGGAATTCCATTTGTTTCTAAGAAAAAAAAAAACAGACTTAAACAAAAAATTTGATCTACATCCACAAGACTGAAAAGAAACAGAAAAAGGTAAACAGATCTCTTAAGAACTGCATCTCTATTGTGGATATATAGAAAGTCGACATGGATAATTTGATTTTACTGATATAAAAGGGGGGTATAGTAAAGGGAAGGGGGTAGTATCAGAAAAAGGGGAAGGAGTGATAAAAAGAGGGAAACTTCATCCCAGGAAGAGTCATAGAAAATATACCATATCTGAGGGAATTTAGAGAGGGGGAGAAACATTGTGTGCATCTTACTCTCATCAGAAGAGGTTCAATGAGTAAATAATTGACATATTTGTTTTTCAGAGAATTCTCTCTCACCTCATTAAAAGTGGGGAGAGGAAAAGGGAAAAGGAAAAGGGGAATAAGGGAAGGGACTTGGAAGGAGGGGGGAGGGATACTAAAAAAGAAATGGCTGTGGGTCACAAGTGGGGTCTATACATTAAATATTGGGGAAGGGGTTCAGGGGGGTCAAGGGAAAAAGCATAATCTGGGGATAATATGATGGCAGGAAATACAGAATTAGTAATTTTAACTGTAAATGTGAATGGGATGAATGCCCCCATCAAATGGAGATGGATAGCAGACTGAATTAAAAGTCAGAACCCTACAATGTGTTCTTTACAGGAAAGACACTTAAAGCAGGAAGATACATACAGAGTAAAGGTAAAAGGTTGGAGCAGAATCTATTATGCTTTAGGTAAAGCCAAAAAAGCAGGGTTAGCCATCCTTATCTCAGATCAAGCAAAAGCAGAATTTGATCTAATTAAAAGAGATAAGGAAGGAAACTATATCCTGCTAAAAAGTAGCATAAACAATGAAACCATATCAATACTAAACATATATGCACCAAGTGGTATAGCATATAACTTTCTAAAGGAAAAGTTAAGAGAGTTGCAAGAAGAAATAGACAATAAAACTATAATAATGGGAGATCTCAACCTTGCACTTTCAGATTTAGACAAATCAAACCACAAAACAAATAAGAAAGAAACTAAAAAAGTAAAAAGAACATTAGAAAAACTAGGTATGATAGACCTTTGGAGAAAACTGAATGGCAATAGAAAGGAATATACTTTCTTCTTAGCAGTTCATGGATACTATACAAAAATTGACCATATATTAGGACATAAAAATCTCAAAATTAAATTCAGGAAAGCAGAAATAATACATGCCTTCTTCTCAGATCACAATGCAATAAAAGCTACATTCAGTAAGTAGTTAGGCGTAAATAGACCAAAAAGTAATTGGAAAATGAACAATCTCATCTTAAAGAATGACTGGGTGAAACAGCAAATTATAGAAACAATTAATAATTTCACCCAAGATAATGACAATGATGAGACATCATACCAAAATCTGTGGGATGCAGCTAAAGTGGTAATAAGGGGGAATTTTATATCTTTAGAGGCTTATTTGAACAAAATAGAGAAAGAGAAGATTAATGAATTGGGCCTGCAACTTAAAAAGCTAGAAAAAGACCAAATTAAAAACCCTCAACCAAAAATTAAACTTGAAATACAAAAATTAAAAGAAGAAATCAATAATACTGAAAGTAAAAAAACTATTGAATTAATAAATAAAACCAAGAGTTGGTTTTATGAAAAAGCCAATAAAATAGATAAACCTTTGGTAAATTGGATCAAAAAAAAAGAAAGAGGAAAATCAAATTGATAGTCTTACAAATGAAAAGGGGGATCTTTCCACCAATGAAGAGGAAATTAGAGAAATAATAAGGAGTTACTTTGCCCAACTTTATGCCAATAAATTTGATAACTTAAGTGAAATGGATGACTTTCTCCAAAAATATAGGCTTCCTAGATGAACAGAGGAGGAAATAAATTGCTTAAATAGTCCCATTTCAGAAAAAGAAATAGAACAAGCTATTAATCAACTCCCCAGGAAAAAATCCCCAGGACCAGATGGATTTACATGTGAATTCTACCAAACATTTAAAGAACAATTAGCCCCAATGTTATATAAACTGTTTGAAAAAATGAGTCCTACCAAACTCCTTTTATGACACAGACATGGTACTGATACCTAAATCAGGTAGATTGAAAACTGAGAAAGAAAAGTATAGACCAATTTCCTTAATGAATATTGATGCTAAAATCTTAAATAAGATATTAGCAAAAAGACTTCAGAAAATCATCCCCAGAATAATGCACTACGATCAAGTAGGATTTATACCAGGAATACAGGGCCGGTTTAATATTAGGAAAACTATTAGTATCATTGACCATATTAATAATCAAATTAATAAAAACCATATGATCATCTCAATAGATGCATAAAAAAGCATTTGACAAAATCCAACATCCATTCCTACTAAAAATTCTTGAGAGTATGGAAATAAATGGATTATTACTTAGAATAATCAGGAGCATATATTTACAACCATCAGTAAGCATTATATGCAATAGAAATAAGCTGGAACCTTTCTCAATAAGATCAAGGTTGCCCACTATCACCATTACTATTCAATATAGTACTAGAAATGCTAGCCTCGGCAATAAGAGCCTAGAAAGAGATTCAAGAATTAGAGTGGGAAATGAGGAAATCAAACTTTCACTCTTTGCAGATGACATGATGGTATACTTAGAGAACCCCAAAGAGTCTGCTAAAAAGCTATTAGAAATAAATCAGAATTTTAGCAATGTTGCTGGATACAAAATAAATCCACATAAATCCTCAGTATTTGTATACATCACCAACAAAATGCAACAACAAGAGATACAAAGAGAAATTCCATTCCAAACAAATTTTGAGAGTATAAAACATTTGGGAATCCATCTGCCAAAGAAAAGTCAGGAAATATATGAGCAAAATTACGAAACACTTGCCACAAAAATAAAGTCATATTTAAATAATTGGAAAGACATTCAGTGCTATTGGATAGGCTGAGCGAATATAATAAAGATGACAATACTCCCCCAACTAATCTATTTATTTAGTGCTATACCAATCAGACTCCCAAGAAACTATTTTAATGACCTAGAAAAAAATAACAACAAAATTCATATGGAAGAATAAAAGGTCGAGAATTGCAAGGCAATTAATGAAAAAAAAAAGTCAGATGAATGTGATCTAGGTGAACCTGATCTAAAGCTATATTATATAGCAGCAGTCACCAAAACCATTTGGTATTGGCTAAGAAATAGACCAGTCGATCAGTGGAACAGATTAGATACAAAAGACAAAAAAAGGGCAATATATAGCAATCTAGTCTTTGACAAACCCAAAGATACCAACATTAGGGATGAAAATTCATTATTTGGAAAAAACTGTTGGAAAAACTGGAAATTAGTATGGCAGTAATTAGATATGGATCCATACTTAACACCATATACCAAGATAAGATCAAAATGGGTCCATGCTTTAGACATAAAGAATGAGATAATAAATAGATTAGAGGAAAATGGAATAGTCTACCTCTCAGACCTGTGGAGGAGGATGGAATTTATGACCAGAGGAGAACTAGAGATCATTATTGATCACAAAATAGAAGATTTTGATTACATCAAACTAAAAAGTTTCTGTACAAAAAATGCTAATGCAAACAAGATTATAAGGGAAGTAACAAATGGGGAAAATATTTTTAAAGTTAAAGGTTCTGATAAAGGACTCATTTCCAAAATATATAGAGAACTGACCCTAATTTATAAGAAATCAAACCATTCTCCAATTGATAAATAGTCAATGGATATGAACAGACAATTCTCAGATGATGAAATTGAAACTATATCCACTCATATGAAAGAGTGTTCCAAATCACTACTGATCAGAGAAATGCAAATGAAGACAACTCTGAGATACCACTACAATCCTGTCAGATTTGCTAAGATGACAGGCACAAATAATGATGAATGTTGGAAGGGATGTGGGAAAACTGGGACACTAATACATTGTTCGTGGAATTGTGAAAGAATCCAACCATTCTGGAGAGCCATCTGGAATTATGCCTAAAAAATTATCAAACTGTGCATACCCTTTGATCCAGCATTGCTGTTATTGGGCTTATATCCCAAAGAAATACTAAGGAGGGGAAAGGGACCTGTATGTTCCAAAATGTTTGTGGCAGCCCTTTTCGTAGTGGCTAAAAACTGGAAAATGAATGGATGTCCATCAATTGGAGAATTGTTGGGTAAATCATGGTCTATGAAGGTTATGGGATATTATTGTTCTGTAAGAAATGACCAGCAGGAAGAATACAGAGAGGCTTGGAGAGACTTACATCAGCTGATGCTGAGTGAAATGAATAGGACCAGAAGATCGATTTACACTTCAATGTTGTATGAAGATGTATTCTAATGGAATTGGATATTTCAACATAAAGAAGATCCAACTCACTTCCAGTTGATCAATGATGGACAGAAACAACTACACCCAGAGAAGGAACACTGGGAAGTGAATGTAAATTGTTAGCCCTACTGTTTATCTACCCAGGTTACTTATACCTTCGGAATCTAATACTCAATGTGCAACAAGAAAATGTTATTTACACACATATATTGTATCTAGGTTATATTGTAACACATATAAAATATATGGGATTGTCTGTCATCAAAGGGAGGGAGTTGAGGGAGGGAGGGTATAATTTGGAAAAATGAATAAAAGGGATAATGTTATAAAAAATACTCAGGCATACATACTGTCAAAAATTTATAAAGAATATTAAAAAAAAAGATTGGCTAAGATGAAAGGAAAAGTTAATGATTAATGTTGGGGATCATGTGGGAATGCTGGGACACCAATGCATTGTTGATAGAGTTGTGAAGTGATCCTACCATTTTGGAGAGCAATATGAAAGTGTGCATACCCTTTGACCCAGTGATGCCATTAGTAGATCTGTATCCCAAAAAAAAATCATAAATGAGAGAAAAGGATTCACATGTGCAAAAATTTTTGTAGCAGCTCTTTTTGTGATAGCAAAAACTTGGAAAGAAGTTGGGGAAAGGCAGACAGAACAATTTTTGGTACAAAAAGGTCACAGAATAATAGTTTTATATAAAAAAAAATGATGAACAAGCTACTTATGGAAATGCCTGGAATGATTTACATAAACTGATGCTGAGCAAAACAAGCAGGACCAGGAATACCTTGTACACAATAGCATCTGGAATGTGCAACAATAAATTATGAAAGGCTTGTTTCTTCTCACTAGTTCAGTGATCCAAAACATTCCTATAGATTTTGTATAGAAAATGCTATCTGCATCCAGAAAAAGAACTAAAGAAACTGAATATAAATAAACAAATGTTATGTTCACTTCTTTTTTTCTGTTATTTTTATCTCTCCTTTTGTTTTTCTCTTTTGCTCTGATTTTTCTTTCCCCACATGCTTCATAAAACATTTTCCATTAAAAATAAGTACACTTGGTACAATATTTTTTTAAGAAAAAAAGCATAAACAATTTCTAAGTATCTAGCGGTGATTGTTTTGGGCCAGAATTTGAAACAAGGTGCTAAATCACTGGAATTGATAAAGACAAATTATTATGTACTTTGTACTTATTGGAATCCAGACCTTTAAGAGAGCATATATAAGGAGGAATTCCCACAAGCCCACAGAAGCCCACAAGCCCACTCTTGGAGGAGGAATCAGATTCATTCCAACTTCCACTTTTATGCTGACTGGAGATATTGGGAGGACAAGAGGCTAAATCTGGCAGAGACAAAGGACTAGAGGCAAGAGCTCTCAGAACCAAGGAGACAAGCCTCTAAGTAAGCTAACCGGGCTATTTTGAAGGATACAATAAAGGATCTGAACTTTTAGTTCCATGCTGCATTTGGGGTGATTATTACCCTGAATGGAAATAAAGGCTGCTCACAGAAGTCCCTCAAGAAACCTGCTCACAGAGAATATAATAATTTAGAGAACAAGATTACAGGTGATTTGAAGGCTTTTCGGTCTCACATGATCCTCACAATCTTTTTAGATCAAAATTACAATTTTTTCATGTGTGTGTCATGTTCTCCTCCCTCCTTCAACTTTCTAATGAAACCTATAGATACTTTCTCAAAATCGTTTTTTTTCAAATGCATAAAATAATATCGATGAGATTACAAAGGAAAGGTTTTATGTTTAGTTATAAAAATACATGTTCTATATACTCAATAAAATGATGACTTTTATGTAATAAAAAGTTGTCAGACAATTATTCTTAAAGATTCACAAGCTGCAGGACAATTTTATTCATAATAATAATGATTAGTACTAGTATAAGTTTATCAGTAATTTTTGTTGTAAATTATTTGGTTTGGGTGATGATTAGTCTTTAAGGCATGACCAACATCTGACATGGTGATGATTTAGTCACCACTCTGTGTAGATACAAGCAAAACTTCCACCTGAGAGCAAGGTGTTTAGTCACAAATTGGAACGATGTCAAGTATAAAGAGAAAATTTCCTTGACATATTACATCATTTGTAGAATATCCGGATGCAATGATTGAAACTGAGGGTTGGAAGTGTCAGTTTATATATAATTAAGAAGTTGAAATGATAAAAATGAATGACAACTGGTCATTTGGATACTTTAAATTAACTTTCTAAGATGAGTATGTAACAATATTTGTTACTTATGATTGTGGAACAAGTTCTCTTTTTCTTGACTATGAATGAAAAAGGTTACTTTGCAGATATCATAAATCTCTAAAGTCAAATTCTACCTCCAATCATTAATCATTATAGTAAACTTCCTTGAGACTCTGTCAAATGGAAATAATAAAATCTGTAGAATCAGAATATCATAGGGTTGATGTGAAGCTTAAAATAAATAATATATAGATATTGATTTGAAAATTTTAAAGAAACAATATGATGTTAGATATCATTAGTACTATGTGATATAGTCATGGGTACAACTCTTTAATCCTCTTTGATTTATGCTCATTAAATGGGGCTTTGTATATGTATACAGATGACCAATCTTCTCTTGTTGCTTACTCATCAGCTTTATGATCAAACCCTGGCTTTCTGGTCTTTATGTTTGCTCTAGTCATCAGCTTCTCATTTACATAAGTATATTGAATCTTGGAACTCTGTGGAAATCCAAGCACAAACTACATTGTGTATGTATTTGTTTTTTGTCTGCTTTGAAACACCAATTTGTGTATGTGTGCATTGGAGGTGGGGGCAATGAAAATAAAGTGACTAAATATGCATTTATTGTACTTGAAAGGGTAAATTTTACCACCCTTCTAACAAAAGATGTCCATGTTGAATCCTAGTTTTAGCTACAACTAAACTTGTGGATCTTTTATCAAACTTTTAGCAATGGGATTGATAGTGGACAAGATCTAGTGCAATTAGTGCAAGTGCCATTTCCATTCTGCATCATTGAGCTCTGGTACTTATTTGATTTTTGAAAGCAGAAATTTGTAATCTGTTGAAGTAAGTCATAGAAACATTTGAAAACTCTCCCTCAACTCAACCAATGAACTTCTGTGTGATGTAGAACATCTTTATACTCAACATTTTCATAGATATCCTCTCCTGTAGTTGTCCTTTTTTTATGCTTTGCAGTGCAGCAAGCTCTTCTATGACTTCAAAATAATCATTCATCCCATGAATAAAAATAGAAGTTGTGCAGAATCACAAACATCATCGTCGATTGCCAAGGAAAAATATGGAATTTTTTTGTGGAGTTTTGCAAATGCTGATGCAGTTTGTCTCCAATTTCTTCAATCCTCTGTGTAATTGTAGGTCCTGAAAGATTCACTATATTAAATAAATCAACCTTCTCTGGACACATCTTTTTGGCAACAGAAAGAAGGCATTCTTTAACAAATTCTCCCTCTGTGAATGGTCTGCCAGTGTATGCTATTAGCTTGACAACTTGAAAACTTGCTCTTAGTGATGAAATATTTAGCTGCTTCTGCTTCACAAAAATATTTTCCTGAGTTGTCAATGTATTTTTTAGTTTTAATATTTTATCTTTTCTCACTTCTCCACCGAACAATCATATTTATCTTTATATATATAAGTCTTGGTTTTATTTATTAATTCAATAGTTTTTTTTTACTTTCAATTTTATTGATTTCTCCTTTTAATTTTTGTATTTCAAGTTTAATTTTTGGTTGGGGGTTTTTAATTTGGTCTTTTTCTAGCCTTTTAAGTTGCAAGCCCAATTCGTTAATCTTCTCTTTCTCTATTTTCTTCAAATAAGCCTCTAAAGATATAAAATTTCCCCTTATTACTGCTTTAGCTGCATCCCACAGATTTTGATATGATGTCTCATCATTGTCATTATCTTGGGTGAATTTATTAATTGTTTCTTTAAGTTGCTCTTTCACCCAGTCATTCTTTAAGATGAGATTGTTCATTTTCCAATTACTTTTTGGTCTATTTATCCCTAACTTTTTACTGAATGTAGCTTTTATTGCATTGTGGTCTGAGAAGAAGGCATTTATTATTTCTGCCTTCCTACATTTAATTTTGAGATCTTTATGTCCTAATATATGGTCAATTTTTGTATAGGATCCATGAACTGCTGAGATGAAAGTATATTCTTTTCTATCATCATTCAGTTTTCTCCAAAGGTCTATCATACCTAGTTTTTCTAATGTTCTATTTACTTTTTTAATTTCTTATTTTTTTGTGGTTTGATTTGTCTAAATCTGAGAGTGCAAGGTTGAGATCTCCCATTATTATACTTTTACTGTCTATTTCTTCTTGCAATTCTCTTAACTTTTCCTTTAGAAAGTTATATGCTATACCACTTGGTGCATATATGTATAGTATTGATATGGTTTCATTGTTTATGCTACCTTTTAGCAGGATATAGTTTCCTTCCTTATCTCTTTAATTAGATCAAATTCTGCTTTTTGCTTGATCTGAGATAAGGATGGTTACCTCTGTTTTTTTAGCTTTACCTGAAGTATAATAGATTCTGCTCCAACCTTTTACCTTTACTCTGTATGTATCTCCTTGCTTTAAGTGTGTTTCCTGTAAACAACATATTGTAGGGTTCTGAATTTTGATCCAGTCTGCTATCCATCTCCATTTGATGGGAGCATTCATCCCATTCACATTTACAGTTAAAATTACTAATTCTGTATTTCCTGCCATCATGTTATCCCCAGATTATGTTTTTTCCCTTGACCCCCCTGAACTCCTTCCCCGATATTTAATTTATAGACCCCACTTGTGACCTGCAGCTCTCCCTTTTTTTAGTATCCCTCCCCCCTCTTTCCAAGTCCCTTCCCTTATTCCCTTTTCCTTTTCCCTTTTCCTCTCCCCACTTTTAATGAGGTGAGAGAGAATTCTCTGAAAAACAAATATGTCAATTATTTACTCTTTGAACCTCTTCTGATGAGAGTAAGATTCACACAACATTTCTCCCCTTCTCTAAATTCCCTCAGATATGGTATATTTTCTATGCCTCTTCCTGGGATGTAGTTTCCTCTTTTTATCACTCCTTCTCCTTTTTCTGATACTACCCCCTTCCCTTTACGACACCCCCGTTTTTTTTTTTTTTTTTATATAAGTAAAATCAAATTATCCATGCGGATTTTCTATGTATCCACAACACAGATACAGTTCTCAAGGGTTCTGTGTACCTTTTTCTGTTTCTCTTCAGTCTTGTGGATGTAGATCACATTTTTTATTTAAGTCTGTTTTTTTTGTTTGTTTGTTTGTTTTTTTTTTCTTAGAAACATATGGAGTTCCTCTATTGCTTTTAATGACCATCTTCTTCCATGGAAGAAAATGCTAAACTTAGCTGGGTAATTTATTCTTGGTTGCAATCCTTGATATTTTGCCTTTCGGAATATTAGGTTCCAGGCCCTTCGATCTTTTAATGTGGAGGCAGCCAGATCTTGAGTGAGTCTTATTGTGGCCCTTTGGTATTTAAATTGTTTTTTTTCTAGCTGTTTCTCCTTTGTGTGGTAATTCTGCAGCTTATCCACAATATTCTGTGGAGTTCTTTTTTTAGAGTCTTTTTCAGAAGGTGTTCGATTAATTCTTTTGAGGCCTATTTTCCCTTTTGTTTCTATTATCTCTGGACAGTTTTCTTTGATGATGTCCAGTAAAATAGAATCTAGGCTCTTTTTTTGGTCATAGTTTTCGGTAAATCCAATGATCCTCAGATTATCTCTCCTAGATCTATTTTCCAGGTCTATAGATTTTCCCAGTAAGTATTTGACATTATTCTCCAGCTTTTAATTTTTTTTTTTTGTTTGTTTGACTGATTCGTGGGTTCTCAAAGAATCATTCATTTCTATTTGTTCCGTTCTGATTTTTAAGGAGTTATTTTCTTCATTCACAGTTTTTAGTTCTTTTTGTATATGTCCAATTGAGTTTTTAAATGAAATATTTTGTTCTATTGAATTTTTTTCCATTTCCCTAATTTTATTTTTTAGAGAATTATTTTCTTTTTCCAATTCTGAAATCCTATTTTCTTGAGATTTTTTTATCTTTTCCAATTCAGAAATCCTACTTTCCTGTGATTTTTTAACCTTTTCTAATTCACAAATTTTGTTTCCCTGAATCTCCTGTGAATTCTTTATTTTTTCCAACTCAAATTTCAGAATGTTGTTATTCTCTATCATAGCTTCTCTTTCCTTTTCCCATTTTTCTTCAAACTCTATTAATTTTTTAATAGTCTCTTCTTGGAGAGAGTTATGTGATGGGGGGCAGGAATCGTTCCCCTTTAGGCTGTTATTTGCAGATTCTCTGCTATTAACTTCCTCGGGATTGGAAACCCGCTCTTTCTCTGTGTAGAAGGAATCAATTGTTCTTTTTTGCTTTTTACTCATATTTTAAAAATCTTTTGGGGGTCTGTCCCTGTGGTAGGAAATTATTTATTTATTTCTTTACCAGCTTCCTCCCAGACCAGATGGATGCAGTGGCTCCTGGGCCTGAGCTAAATGAGAGCTCTGGGAGAGCATTCCCCTCCCCCTCCCTGGAAGTGCCTCAGAGGTGATTAGCAAGGCTGAGCTTTGAGGTCACTGTGTGTCCTAGAGACTTCCCTGAGGTTTAAGCCTGAACAGTAAAGGTGACACAAAGCCCAGCCTATGAGTCCCAGTGGGGCATGGATGTCAGCAGCTGATGTGAAAAGCCCCTGTGCTCAAACTGGGAGTGTCTGCCAAGAAACCACAGTCCCTATTTCAAAGGTTCTGCTTCCCTGGGACTTCTGGGGCTGAGTTCCACAGCCTCCAGCCAAGACAGGCATCATGTGTTGCCTTGGGCTATGTCCTTGTTTTTCAATCTCTTAACTACCCCCAAGTGAGGCCCTGGACAGCGGAAGTCGGCCACACCCCAGTGCCAAGATCTGTTTGGTCACTCCCAGATTGGGGTGGTTTTTGTATCTGGCTTTATATATTTAAAGTGCCTTGATTTCTCTTCTGAACTGCTGTTTTATAAGCAGAGAAGAGCTAATAGGCTGTGCCAGATTCTTCTATCTCAGTGACTTCTCTGATCCCAGAACCCTCCCCAGCCTGATCGGCGCAGTGTGCTAGCACCCAACATGTCTGTGCTGGCCTCTTTTTTTTTTTTTTTTCCTCCCCTGGGAACCGACCTTTTCTGTTGAAACTCCAGATTCTCTTCAGCTGGTAAGTCAGCTTCCAGTTCTTGTGGTTTCTATCAGTCCAGCGTTATTTTTGAGACTGATTTAACTAATTGGTAATGAGGGAAGAAGGGAGCTCACAAAATTGCGTGTATCTTCTCCGCCATCTTGGCTCTGCCCCCAATTTTTTTAGATAAGACTTTATTTGTGTGAGAAGTATTTTGTACTTGTGTTTATATAATTCCTGGATTTTTCTTGGCAAATAGACACCCAAATATTTTATTTTGTTTACAGTTATTTTAAATGGAATTTCTTTATTTCTTGTTTTTGGTTTGTCAGTAATACATAGAAGTGCTAGTGATTTGTATGGATTTATTTTATATTCTGAAACTTTGATAAAAGCTATTAATAATTTCAGGTATGCCTTTGGATGACATATCACCTGCAAAGAATGATGGTTTCATCTCCTTATTGTCTATTCTAATTATTTTAATTTTTTTGATAAAACCATTATTTCTAATACAATGCTGTTAGGATTCTTACAAGGTGCTAAGTCTGTTGTCTAATTTAGCATGGTACTTAACAATTCTCTAGTTCAGAGTTCACATCTTCACACCTTTAAGAGAGTATATAAAAGACAAGGCTGCTCTCTGGGAGGATATTCAGAACTAGGACTGACTTCCAAGAGATTCACAAGGCAGGAATCCACAATCCCACACTCTTGGAGGTAGAGTCAAGATTCATTCTAACTTCCACTGTTGTGCTAGCTGGAGACATTGGGAGCATAAGAGGCTGAAGCTAGCTGGAGAGATTCAGAAAGAGCTCTCAAGGAACCAAGGATGGAGATAGGCCTCTAAGAAAGCTAACGAGGCCCAAGGAAGGAAACAAGACTTGAAGGACAAAATATCTAGATTTTAATCCCTGGATGCATTTTAGGACTAATGACACTGAACTAAAGACAAGGCTGTCTCTAGAAGCCCTCCAAAAATCTGCCCCAAGAGAATGATTATATTTTAGAGAAAAAGAACATTAAACAAAGCCAAATATTAATGGTGTCAATGGGCATCCTAGTTTCACCTTGAGATATGAGGTAAATGTAAGAATGTGACAGCTATAGATTCCCAGAAAAAAATAGCAAAATTGATATTTCTGGCTCTACTAGAACAAACAGAATAGATAACTAAGGGAATCTAGATATTTCCAAAAGAAGCAGTATTATAGTGAAATAGTGTGGTTGAAAATGATTTGAAGAAAACAGAACTTCTTGACAAGAAGAGAAAGAGCCTAATCTGGGAAGGGAAATATGATGAAGGCAACATAGTAGAAAGGCATTTGAAGACATATTTGAACTCAGGGAGGTAAGTATTTTTAACAATATTCCTAAGATTCTATCACCTGAGTCACCTAGCTTCCATAGTTTTAAAAAATGTATATCCTTAGGTGTAAAGTTCTGATTTTCTCTCAGTTTTAATCCTAAGTACCGACTTAACACTTAGTGAGAACCTAACATTTAGGTATCCAAACATGTATTAATGTAGGAGAATTAATCATACATTGAAAAAAGGAGGGCTATTGAGAATAGTGAACAATTCCAATGCATCTATATCATACAGTTGTCAATTTTCCTCCTTTAATTCTACCACTGACTTTTAGATTTCATATATGTGTGTATGTATGTATGAATTTATTTACTGATCTTCAGCTAATCTGGTCACTTCCTCACTTTTCACTGCATCATTTAACTTTTTTATCAAATAAAACTAAGAATGGTCATTCATAATCAGTAAGTTTTTAAACAGATTCTCTAACTTATCCCCCACATCAAATGTCTTTGGGGAAGGGACAGCAAAATGCTGCAGTTAATATCACAACAGTTTATAGTAATATAATCTATGACTAAAGGCCTTTTGGGAATTTTTATAAAGTTTAACTTAGGAAATATTGACCTATACTTATCATAGCAATATCCTTTAGAAAGTTATTCATTTAAGTCTATTCAGTTTACAAAGCATCTGAAGCACCTTACTTGCCCATCACTATGTCAGAACCTCTATTACTCAAGATAAATATCTATGGCATGAGGTTTTAGAGAGAATGTAGATAAATGCAAGAAAAATAATTAAAAGACCATATCAAATTTATATACAAGAGAGACTATAAATATACAGCAAATGTTTTTATGTCTTGCAATGCGTCCTTGTGGGTTTCTGCAAATGAAGTATCTCATATATATATATATATATGATATATATAAAATATATATATATATATATATTTTTTTTTAACATGTAAAGTACTTCTCCTGGCATTCATGGTCTAGTCCAAGCCTGTGGTTTCATCAAACTTTTAAAGACTGTATTCTACTTTAAAATACAGATATTGCTTATAGATACTTTTTTTTTTCAGATAGGCTGTATTTGTCATAAGATGTTAAAGGATAGGCAAATTCTATTGAGAAGGTAACCTAAGCAGCCAAAGAACCGTTAAAATTTTGTAATATGTCCCCATGATCCCATTTTTATAAAAGTTTCTTTAGTGCTTTGGTAGAACATTAAACTCAGTTCACTTTTGTGTGGTAAAAGAAAGGGGAAAAGGACCTACACAAAGTTTTATTTTAAAGAAATGACAGCACTAGTCACTACCTAAATAAGATATGTATCTTATGAACAGTACTGTATATGATAATCATTCTGTTGAAAGTGTCCATTCAAAGGAATGGCTGCAGTGGGGAAAATTATGGGTGAGATGTGGAGTTATGGGCTGTAAATGGAGGTTATTTCAAAGTCATACACTTGGCTGTTAACCAAGCAGAGAAAAAGAAGGACAAATCAAACCAGTAGCACTAGTCTATCAATTGTTAAACAGTTTTCAAATCACTGGGCATAAATATCTAGAATTGAAGTATCCCTATCAGAGGACAAGGTGCAGTGCTGACCTACTGTATTTGTTATTTGAAACAACAAATAAGCAGAAAAAATATTTCAATTTAAATGTATCACCATGATTTTATTTTCCTAAAAATATTGACCATGCTGTCTCATAGTAGTTTTGTCTATAAGATTGAGGGTCATAAACTCGCATATGTCTAAGAAGAAAACAGAGACATATTTTCCACTCATATATACAAATAGAAAGACACAACTTGGAAAACACAGTTTCAAAGATCATGACCTATGGCAGCAGAGAACATAGTGAATTGTACAAACAGGAGAGAATTAGGCCTGGCCATTCAGAATTTTACTGTGGGGCAGGATCCATGAGCAAATGCATTTGTCACTGTGGTAATGTAAGCCCAGGTTGTTTTTGTCACATTCCTCATCACCCATTGGAATTCCATCCAAGTTTGTGTCTACTATTCCCAATGATATTGTTTATTAGTAGACAATTGTAGCATGTTTCTTAGGAAAGGATCTTTGCAGTTACTCATCCACTATGCCATGTTATTAGCATATGGAAGGTAATATTTTGAATCAGAAATACTTTGTTTCAAATTCTGATCTTCTTACACGAATTTACTAACCATTTACCCACAAAAAAGTCCTTAGTTTCCTCATCTATAAAATGTTAATAATTGTTATATTGTGGAGAATTCTGGGAAGATGGTAGGGTAAATTGGTTAAATTTAAGTTCTCCAGTTTTCCCGCACAAACATAACAAATTTTCCCATCAGGGCAAATAAGGATTGGTGAAAACCAAGAAGATTAGTGGTAGAACAAGAATCTCCTGGCACACCTCAAGAAGATCCAAAGAAAGACACCTTGCAAGGCATTAATTAGTGTGAAATGCAAATACCACTAGGATAGCTCCACTGAAACTCCAAGTGGTGAACCCTAGGGCAAGATGAATTTAGATGGAGTCTCAGTAGGAACCAGACTATGTTCAGAGTTGAGGCTCTGAGTCCAGGAAGATTGAGAACCTTGTCTGATTGGGAACCCCAACCTCAACTGTACTGCAAAGATGTAGCCTTGGTGAAAGGGAAGCAGTATATCTGGGGAGTGTAGAAGGAGTGGGGCTCTATACTTGTAAGAGAATGAAAGTTTTGGTTTGGGAATCCAGGTCACAGGGAGAGCTAAAGTGAAGCCAGAGACACTAGTGCTCCTACCCAACACCACAATTGGAGATGCTTACACTAATATTTGTTATTTAAAAAAAAATAAATCACAAAGAAGAAAGAGCCCAACCATAAAAATCTACTAGAGGAATAGGATATGTCAAAGTTCATCAGAGAAGAATACTGAAGTTAAAAAATACTGGTTCTGGGGCAGAGCTAAGATGGAAGAGAGTAAATATATTTCTATCTCACTTACTCCAATCTTCTCTCAAAACAACAGCAAATTAAGACTCTGAACTGGTTTTGGAGTGACAGAACCCACACATATTTGGAGGAAAACACATTTCCAGAAGAAAATACTTTGGAAGAATTTCAGAAAGGTGTATGAAGCCTAGAAAAAAGAGCTGGGGCATGGAGTCAGAAAACCCTGAGATTCCTAAAGGCAAATCAACACCAGATTAAGCCATAAAGGGCGATATGAGCTAGTCCTCATTTCACAAGGCTTTCATGGAAGATTTTTAAAAAATGTTCATAAGAAAGTTAGTAAAAATGGGGAAAAGAAATTAGATCTTTACAAACGAGTATGGAAAAGGAAAAACAGAAAAGATCTGAAGAAAATTCATAAAAATGGATATGATGAAAATGGGAAAAGCATATAACTAACTCCTTTCAAAATAGATATGAAAAAGAAAGAAATTCATTGAAAAATAGAACTTGAAATGGAGACAGAAAGGAGTATACTTTCTTCTCAGAAGTTCATGGAACCTTTACAAAAATTGATCATAAACTAGGGCATAAAAACCTCAAAATCAAATGCAGTAAGGCAGCAATAGTAAATGCATCCTTTGCAGACCACAATGCAATTAAAATTACATTTACTAAAAAGCCAGGGGAAAATAGACCAAAAAATAATTGGAAACTAAATAATATTATATTAAAGAATGATTGGGTAAAACAGTAAGTCATAGATATAATAACTTCACCCAAGAAAATGACAATAATGAGACATTTTACCAAAATCATGTGGGATACAGCCAAAGCAGTAATAAGGGGAAGTTTTATATCTCTAGAGGCCTACTTGCATAAAATAGAGAAAGAGAGAATCAATGAATTGGGCTTGCAACAAAAATTGCTAGAAAAGGAACAAATTAAAAACCCCCAGACAAACATAAAACTTGAAATTCTAAAAATAAAAGGTAAGATTAATAAAATTGAAAGTAAAAAAAAACTATTGAATTAATTAATAAAACTAATAGTTGGTTCTATGAAAAAACCAACAAAATAGACAAACCCTTAGTAAATCTGATTAAAAAAAGGAAAGAGAAAAAGCAAATTGTTAGTCTTGAAAATGAAAAGGGAGAACTCACCACTAATGAAGAGGAAATTAGAACAATAGTTAGGAGCTACTTTGCTCAACTTTATGCCAATAAATTCAATAACTTAAATGAAATGGAAGAATACCTTAAAAAATATAGCTTGCCCGGATTAACAGAGGAAGAAGTAAGTAGTCTAAATAGTCCCATCTCAGAAAAAGAAGTACAACGATCTATTAACCAACTCCCTAAGAAAAAATTCCCAGGACCAGACGGATTTACATGTGAATTCTAAAAAACATTTAAAGAACTAACAACAATGCTATATAAACTATTTGAAAAAAATAGGGATTGAAGGAGTCCTACCAAATTCCTTTTATGACACAGACATGGTACTTATACTTAAACCAGATAGATTGAAAACTGAGAAAGAAAACTATAGACCAATCTCCTTAATGAATATTGATGCTAAAATCTTAAATAAGATATTAGCAAAAAGACTTCAAAAAATCATCCCCAGCATAAAGCACTATGATCAAGTAGGATTTGTACCAGGAATGCAGGGATGGTTTAATATTAGGAAAACTATTAGTATAATTGACCATATTAATAATCAAATCAATAAAAACCATATGATCATCTCAATAGTTGCAGAAAAAGCATTTGATAAAATCCAAATTCCATTCCTACTAAAAACACTTGAGAGTATAGGAATAAATGGACTATTCCTTAAAATAATAAGGAGCATATATTTAAAACTGTCAGTAAACATCATATGTAATGGCAAAAAACTAGAACCTTTCCCTGTAACATCAGGAGTGAAACAAGTTTGCCCTCTATCACCATTACTATTCAATATAGTACTAGAAATGCTAGACTCAGCAATAAGAGGCCAGAAAGAGATTCAAGGAATTAGAATAGGAAATGAGGAAATCAAATTATCAGTCTTTGCAGATGACATGATGGTATACTTAGAGAACCCCAAAGACTTTGCTAAAAAGCTATTAGAAATAATTCTGAACTTTAGCAAAGTTGCAGGATACAAAATAAATCCACATAAAACCTCAGCATTTTTATGCATTACCAACACAATCCAAGAGCAAGGAATACAAAGAGAAATCCCATTCAAAATAATGGTCAATAGTATAAAATATTTGGGAATATATCTACCAAAGGAAAGTCAGGAATTATATGACCAAAATTACAAAACACTTGCCACAACATAAACTCAGATTTAAATAATTGGAAAGACATTCAGTGCTCTTGGATTGGCTGAGTGAATATAATTAAGATGACAATACTCTTTAAACTAATCTATTTATTTATTGTTATACCAATCAGACTCCCAAGAAACTATTTTAATGACCTAGAAAAAAAATAACGACAGAATTCATATGGAACAACAAAAGGTAGAGAATTTCAAGGGGAGTAATGAAAAAAAAAAATTAAAAGAATATGGTCTAGCTGTACCTGATCCAGAACTATATTATAAAGCAACAGTCACCAAAATCATTTGGTATTGGCTAAGAAATAGACTAGTTGATCAGTGACATAGGTTAGGTTCACAGGGCAAGATAGTGAATAAAAATAGAAATCTAGTGTTTAACAAACCCAAAGATCCCAACTTTTGGGATAATAATTCATTATTTGACAAAAACTGCTGGGAAAACTGGAAATTAGTATGGCAGAAACTAGGCATGGACTCACATTTAACACCACATATTAAGATAAGATCAAAATGGGTCCAAGATTTAGGCATAAAAATCTAAATCATAAATTAATTGGAGGAACATGGGATAGTTTACCTCTTGGACTTGTGGAGGAGAAAGGATTTTGTGTCCAAGGGAGAACTAGAGACTATTACTGATCACAAAATAGAAAATTTTGATTACACCAAATTAAAAAGTTTCTGAACAAACAAAACTAATGCAAACAAGATTATAAGGGAAGTAATAAATTGGGAAAACCTTGTTACAGTTAAACGTTCTGATAAAGGCCTCATCTCCCAAATATACAGAGAATTGACTTTAATTTATAAGAAATCAAGCCATTCTCCAATTGATAAATGGTTAAAGGATATGAACAGACAATTTTCAGATGATGAAATTCAAACTATTTCCACTCATATGACAGAGTGTTCCAAATCACTATTGATCAGATAAATGTAAATTAAAACAACTCTGAGATATCATTAAACACCTGTCAGATGGGCTAAGATGACAGGAACAAATAGCGATGAATGTTGGAGGGGCTGTGGGAAAACTTGGACACTGATGCATTGTTGGTGGTGGTGTGAAAGATTCCAAACATTCTGAAGACCAATCTGGAATTATGCCCAAAAAGTTATCAAAATGTCCATATTCTTTGAACCAGCAGTGGTACTACTGGGCTTATATCCCAAGGAAATACTAAAAAAGGGAAAGGGACCTGTATGTGCCAAAATGTTTGTGGCAGCTTTTTTTTGTAGTGGCTAGAAACTGGAAAATGAATGGATGTCCATCAATTGGAGAATGGTTGGGTAAATTATGGTATATGAATATTATGGAATATTATTCTTCTGTAAGAAATGACCAACAGGAGGAATACAGAGAGGTTTTGAGAGACTTACACCAACTGATGCTGAGTGAAAGGAGCAGAACTAGGGGATCATTATACACTTCAACAATGATACTGTATGAGGATGTATTCTGATGGAAGTGGATATCTTCAACATGGGGAAGAGCTAATTAAACTCCAATTGATCAATGATGGACAGAATCAGTTACATCCAGAAAAGGAACACTGGGAAATGATCTTAAACTGTGAGCATTGTTTTATTTTTTTTGTTTGTTTGTTTGTTTGTTTTTGTTTTGTTTTGTTTTGTTTTCCTTCTTAGATTATTTTTACCTTCCAAATACAATCCTTCCTTGGCAACAACAACAACAACAACAAAATTTGGTTCTGCACATATCTATTGTACCTAGGATATACTATAAGATATTTAATATGTATGGGAATGCCTCCCCTAGATGGCAGGGGGTGGAGGGAAGAAGGGGAAAAATTCAGAACAGAAGAGAGTACAAGGGATAATGTTGTTTAAAAAATACCTATGCATATGTACTGTCAAAGAAAATGTTATAATTATAAAAATTAATAAAAAAAATAAAAAAAAATTTTTGGGAAAAAAAAATTGTTCTTTAAATTCTTGGTAGAATTGACTAGTGAATCTATCTGCCCTGGAGATTTTTTTTTCTTAAGGAGATGATTAAAAACCTGTTCTAATAAAAAAAAAAAAAAAGAAAGAAAGAAAAATAGAATTTGTGAAATCGGAAAAAAAAGCAATGAACAAAACAACTATTTTAATATCAATTGGCCAAATGCCAAAGGAGCTACAAAAAGATAACTGAAGAAAATGATACACTAAAAATTAAAATTAAACAAATGGAAGTGAATGACTCAATAAGATTTCAAGAATCAGTCAAAAAAGTTTAAAAATGAAAAACATAATAGAAGAAAATAAGAAATACCCTATTGCAAAGGAGAGAAAAAATCTAAAATTATTGGACTTGTTGAAAGCTATGATAAAAAAAAAGAGTCTAGACATCATGTTTCAGGAAGTCATGAAGGAAACCTGCCATAATGTTTCAGAATTAGAAGTAAAGTAACCCTTGAAGGAATTCACAGATCACCTCCTGAAAGAGACCCCAAAATGAAAACTCCAAGGAATATTGTAGCTAAATTTCAGAATTATCAGATCAAGGAAAAACATTACAAGCAGCCAGAAAGAAACAATTCAAATATAAAGGAGTCATTGTAGTGTATAGACTAGCTTTCTTGAGGATCTCTGGATGGGCCTTAGTCTTAGCAGGAGAGTCACTCCTAGAATGGTCAGGGATACATTCTGGAGTCTCTGCTCCTGAGTGTTGAGTCTGGAGTCTGAGCTCAAGCTCACACACTCTCACTTACTCTCTTCATCTCCAATCCTCTCAGCTTTAAATACCTTAATACAATTACATCACTATAGCACACTGAGCATGTGCAAACTGTAGAACCATTACAGTACTATACTAAGAACTAAGTTGATGTGAACTAGAAATTATCTCATCAATCACACTGAGTAAACACCCAACTGTAAGTATCCTTGTTTCAAGTATACTTTTCTAGAGTTTTGGCTCTCTGCATCTCCCACTTTCTTTTGTTTTAGAACACAGGTGGTCACGCCCTCCCTGACTTCTCAGGAAGGGAACTGAGAGCACATAAGGGAAAGGGAAACCAGATATTGTTAGCAGGTTTCCTCTGGGATGAAGGGTCTTACTTGAAATAGGTATACATAACTCTATTAGCATGGGAGATACTACATTAGCACATAGTAATATAACACAGACTAGTAGAGATATAATAAACAATATCAATCAACATGAGGAATTATACATGTCCATAATCGTAGAAGGAGGGTATATAAATAACAATCACACATACACCTCCTTCATCAGCCAAGAGATACTCCAAAACCCATCTACTGTCCATTACTTCATGTGTCAGGGAATAAAATGATTCCTGCAGATTTTGAAATCCTGTAGTAGTCTCATCAATCATTTTTGATGTGCATGAGTCAATTGCCATATACATAGAATTAACAACCATGCTTTTTCAGTGGCACACATAGTCAGAAATGGAACCACCAGATGTTTCTTGGGTCTTCTCTTTCAATTCAAGGGTCTTTTTTTTTGTCTCTCCAATGGACAAGACGGATAAGGTTCATTGGCATCCATCTGATTCCTTCTCCATCTATAGAGATATAAGCAAACCCTCTCCCCCAAGCATTTAATGTATCTGGTCCCTTCCATTTACTACTCCCTGTAACTTTCCACATCATCAGGTGATTATCTAAAGATAGTGATGTTGCTCACACTGGATACTGAGCTACTGGTAGTTTATAAAACTTGTTTGTCAGAGCCAGTGTATCTTTATCAAAAAAAAAAATAGTGTAAATAGCTAAATGTAAAAAGTTATCTAGGGTTACCTGTGGCTTCCCCTTTCTTTTGTTTTTGGAGGAATATCCTGGTATCTCTGTTTCTTCTCTCTACTATTGCCTGACCTTGAGAATTAAAAGGTATGCGGGTGGTATGTAAAATTTGATTCTGTGCACAAAAGTGTGCAAAATGTTTAGAAGTATATGCAGGTCCATTATCTGTTTTTATTGTGTGTGGCACACCCATAATTGCAAAAGATTGTATAAGGAATTCAGTTCTATTCAGGCTGTCTCTTTTGCTGCTGGTATTGCAAAAGTAAATCCTAAAAATGTATCTACTGCAACATGGATAAAAGACAGATGACCAATAGATTTATAATGAGTCACATTCATATGCCAAGTTTCATGTGACTCAAATCACTAGGGTTCTTCCCTGGAGGAAGTTTAGGAGCTGGGAAAGGAAGGAAAGCTGTACAGGCTTTTACTATGCTCTTAGCTTCCTCTTTTGTTATCTCAAATTGCAAATGTAAAGCTTGAGCACCCTGGTGATATCCAGAAAGAGATTCTTGGGATGCCAGAAATAAAGGAGTATTGGCTAACAGAGTTTTAAGATAACTTCCTTTGAAATTTCAGTAAAAAATTAGGACTGGAAGTCCACTGTGAGAGTGCTCATGCAAAATATAAATCTTACTTGGATGCTTTTTCACTTGCTCTTGAAGTTCCTTAAAGAGATGCTATATATTAGAAGATGCAAATTTTATTTGGGCTGTGGCAAATTTTTGTACCACATCTACTGAATAAGCCAAATCAGATATTATATTTATATCTCCTGGATAATAAGTAAAAGCTAGCATGATTGCACACAATTCATTCTGCTGAGTGGACTGAAAAGAAGTTCTGATTACTCTCTTTATAGTTTAGTCATGAGAATATACAGCACAAATGTTATGTCTGGATGCATCTGTAAAGATAGTTGGTCCTTTAAGAGGAACCTTAGAAACCTTTTCTTCATGAATCCATTGCCAATTATGTAATAATCGGGTTATCTTTAATAGAGAACCCATGTGCAAAATTTGGAGCTGTGGCCAATAAAATTTGCCACTCTGGAATGGTTTCACAGCATACATTAATTTGTGCACTGGTATAAAAGGCATGTAGCTTATGAGGTCTTAACTCAGATAATTGTACTGCAAATTAATGGCCTTTAATAAAATTCTAGCAACAAGCACTGGGTAAAGAGTAAGGCTTTGGTCTGGTTGTGCTGGGAGAGTCACCCAATCTGCCACACTGTGTTAGGATTACTAAGTGAGAACTGAGGTTGTCTGGATAGTGACAAGGTGAGAATTCAGGTTTTCTGGACAATTACAAGGTGAGAACTCAGGTTGACTTGATAGAGGGGGCAAGCTCATTGGCTGGGGTGGTTCTTCCCAGAAGCCCTTGCATTATCCCACGCCCATTCTCTGGGAGGATAAAAGAGACAGCACTGGGCACAGAGAGCAGATCGGCCTGAAGAAGGATAAGAGCTGGAGGAGATTCAGAGCCAGGATTCAAGAAGAGGGTCTCTGCATTACATCAGGCCTGACGGGGCTCTCTGCAGGAAGGGAAGTCACTTCTAAGGACAAGAGTTAACAGCAACTGCCTGGAGAGAACGGTTCACTACAGGAAGAAGAATCTGTCTGAGAGATTTGAGTAGACACAGCAGATCTCTTCCCAGAGAGTAATCCGACAGCTTCTAGAGACGACAGCTCGCTACAACACTGTCTCTTTGATGAGGGACTACTGTGGGTGCCTCTTTTGTAGCAAAAAAAATCTGATATTTCCAAGGATGTCTGAGTGACTCTTTCGACCACATTGGATAAACCTAGTTCAACTTCTCTCAAAAACTTTTGAGCTTCTTTTGTAAGCTGGTGTGATGAGGTTAGAGCACTGTCTCTGCTTAAAATGTCATATAATGGTTATAATTAACAGGTAGTTAAGCCTAACACTGGCTGTAGCCCTTGGATACCTCCTATCAATTTCTGAAAGTCATTGAAGGTGTTCAATTTCTCTGTTCTTATAGAAAGCTTTTGTACTGTAAGTACTGTGGAATATATTGCATATCCTAAATATTGAAAAAAGAGCATGCCTTTAATTTTTTTTTTTCTGGAGCTAAGAGCAATTAGGAGTTCCTTAGTGTTTCTATGGTACTTTGTGGACATGCTTGGAAATGCTTTTCTTACTGAAGTAAGAGCAGCAGCAGCATACATTTGACACATAGTAGGACTATTTTTCATTCCCTGTGGCAAAACTGTCTATTCACATCTTTTATAAGGCTCAGCTAAATTAACACTTGGCACTGAAAAGGCAAGTTTTTTTTTGTTTGTTTGTTTTTTGTTTTTCATATCCTCCTTATCTAGAGAGATAGAATAGAAACAATCCTTAATGTTTATAACTTAAAGAAGCAAGTCAGTAGGAGATGAAAGTCCAGGCTGAAGAATTTCCATAGTTTCCATCTGTTCATTTACTTTTCTTAAATCAGTCAACATACTCCATTTTTCAGATTTTTTTTTTCATTAAATACAGGGGAATTCCAAGGACTTAGGGAAAGTTGTAAGTTTCCTTGGTCAAATTGCTCCTGCACTATATGTAATAAGGCCTGAATTTTTTCATGAGTTGAGGGCCACTGTTCCACCCACATTGGTGCATTAGTTTTCCATTGAATTGGAACAGGTGAGAGTGCAGGCAGGGCTTCAACAGCAGCTGCATAAAAAGCCAAAGTACTCATTGGTAATCCTAACTGTTGTAAGATGTCTCTTCCCCATAGATTTATGGGGATTTTACTTACTACAAAAGGTGTAAACCAGAATTTGACAATATTTTGTTTAGAAGAAACACACTTAAAGCAGAGTAATACATACAGAGTAAAAGTAAAAGGCTGGAGTGGATACTATGCTTCAGGTGAAGTTAAAAAAAAAAGGGGGGATAGCGATTCTGATCTCAGATCAAGCAAAATAAAAAAATAGTTCTAATTAAAAGATATAAGGAAGAATATTATATTTTGCTAAAGGGTACTATAAATAATGAAGCAATATATATTATAAACACATATGCATTAAGTGGTATAGCATCCAAATTCCTAGAGGAGAATTAAGAGAGCTGAAAGAAGAAATATACAGTAAAACAGCCTTACTGACTCAGAACTAGATAAATCTAACCACAAAATAAATAAGAAAAAAAGTTAAGGGAGTAAATGAAATTCTAGAAAACTTAAGGATGATAAATCTTTGAAGAAAATTGAATGAAGACAGAAAGGATTACAATTTTCTCAGCAATTCATGAAACACACACACGCAAAAATTCACCATATATTAGGACATAAAGACCTCAAAATCAAATGCAGAAAGACAGAAATAGTAAATACATTTTAAACATATGAAGATGCAATAAAATATATACAATAAAAGGCCAGAGGACCATGCTCCAAAATTAATTAGAAACTAAATAATCTAATCTAAGGAATGAATTGTGAAACAACAAATTATAGACATAATTGACAATTTCATCCAAAACAATAGCAATAATGAGACATGTACATATATGGCATGGGAGTGTGAGTATATTAAGATATGTATACATATTGTTCTATGTATTCATGTACATATAGATGTTTGTATGTGTGAGTGAGTACGAATATGTGTGTGTGTGTGTTTGTGTGTGCGGATATGTTGTATGTGTGTGAATGTGGGGGACTGTGGAGGGGTACATGCTTGTGTGTGTGTATATATATTTATATATATATAATAAGTATATATATAAATATATATACACACACATGTATATAATATATATCTGTGCTTAACTACAGCCTACATGGGAGAGGTGATGGAGATAAAGGGGGGAAATCAAATAGTGTAAAAAAAAGTCTCAGCAGAGAACAAAAGGATAATCCACAAAATAAGAAAAGAAAAGTTGGGTATTTATGAAACTGATTTCTTCTACTATTACATATCCTTTCTTGAATTGTTAATTTATTATATATTTTGAATTCTTCCTCATGTTTTGCTGTACACTTGACAACATTCTGTTTTTTTTTTCTTCTTCTCTGTTTTTATCTATTCTTTTTTTGTAATAAATGATTTAAAACATTAAAAATATTCAGCTCTTTTCAACAACAAAAATTTGTCATTTTTACTTCATGGTACTTCTTTGACATTCAAATTAAATAAAGCTTTTGAAACAAATTATGAATTCTAAAATGTTAATGAAATGTCAGTCAATATATTCTTCAATAATATATTTTATCATTTTGTCTACCCTTTATAGAACTTATCTTTCTTGACCATACAAATACAATAGGGTTTTTTAATGTGATAAAAATAAATGTCAAGGGAAAATTAGTAATTTTTTACATGCTCAGAATGTTTCTTGCTAATTATTCAATAAAGCTCAAAACAGTACAGTCTCAGTAGTCTCCTATTTTCAGGATTCTGGAAAATAATGTAAATGGACAAATTTTGACAAATAATGTAATTTTTCTTAATTGAATCTTTAAATTTGGCTTATCTCTTCTTTCTTATCCCTGATAACTCTTCTGGTATAAATCCGCTCCTTTATGTGCCATGGATCTCCTCCTCATCCTGTTCCCCAACTCTTTGCTTTTCCCTCTGCTCATCTCTCAACCCTTATTTCTTTATAGATTTTGGAGGGTGAGATAATGTTGCCTATTTTATCCCTTCCCAATGTCAGTACATTTTGAGAATTATAAGCCCTCTCCCCATCTTGTTAGAGATGTTGAATGGGAATATTCAAATAGTAAATGAAGTCTAATTCCACTATTTCCACCATTTTCTTATAGGTATCATTTAAAGGGGGATTCTGCTTTTGGAAACCACAGATAATTATAGATGATTCCATTATTTCACTCTCTCCATAGGAGGAATTTTTTTATTATATATTTTTTTATAATATTATCCCTTGTATTCATTTTTCCAAATTATCCCCCCTCCCTTTACTCCCTCCCCCCGATGACAGGCAGTCCCATATATTTTACATGTGTTACAATATAACCTAGATACAATACATGTGTGTAAATAACATTTTCTTGTTGCACAATAAGCATTAGATTCCGAAGGTACATGTAACCTTGGCAGACAGATATTAGTGCTAACAATTTACATTCACTTCCCATTGTTTCTTCTCTGGGTGTAGCTACCTCTGTCCATCATTGATCAACTGGAAGTGAGTTGGCTCTTCTTTAGGTTGAAGACTTCCACTTCCATCAGAATACATCCTCATACAGTGTTGTTGTTGAAGTGTACAGTGATCTTCTGGTTCTGCTCATTTCACTCAGCATCAGTTGATGTAAGTCTCTCCAAGCCTCTCTGTATTCCTCATAGGAGGAATTTTTGAGAGGATCATAGGTCTAGAAGCAAAAAGGTACTCAGAGACCACCTAGATTAACTACTTTTTTTACGAATGGCAAAACTGAATCTGTGGGAGATATGAAACTTGACCTTCTGACATCAGAGACAATATTGGTTCCACTGTGCTCCATGGGAAGCTCTGAATAGCATAAATTCTTGTGAACTCCTTCACGTCAAGAAGGAAGAAGCCTAAGCAGCAATACTCTGTAGTATATAAAACAGTTTGAATAATTTTACCCTTTCATAGATAACATTTTCCACAATTACAAATACTTAACCCTTTCATGCCTAGCATCAATAAGAACTTTTAAATCAGGAAGGTCCAAATATATTTCAGCATGTACCACAATGTAGAAAATAATTTTCTTCATATTTACATCAATAGGGATATAGGTCGTATTTTTTAATACTCCAATTTGAAGTTTATAGTTAATATGCTTTAAGAAGTTCCTTGCCTAATAGTAAATTTTGGAAAAATCATTGCAAAACAGGAGTACATCTAGAGAAAAATAACTAGGATGATAAAAGAGTAGGACTCAATACAATTACTTAAAAAGATAATAAGTTAATACTTAATTTTAAGAAGCAAAAATTTAGGCAATGAATGAAGCAATGGCCTCAACTTTATATTTTTGTTGGAATAGACTTGTTCTTAGCTTTGCAGAATCGATCTAGCAAAATGATTGCATAAAATTACAGATATAAAATGATGTAAATAAAAAAGAAATTAGAAGCAACATGGCTTGGTGGATAGAAAACATCCAGGAAGATAAGAAGAAATGAAATTTACAGTTGTGCCTTTGACACACAATAGCTGTCTTAAGCAAGTCATTTAATTTACCATTGCTTTAGGAAACTCTATAAAATTATAAGCCAAACTGCATCAGTAATCAGTTTTCTCCCACATGAGTTCCCTATAGCAATGAAGTTAGAGATTCAGTTCCCTATCCCTGTCTTTTGTAAATAAAAACTTCTTAAAGATTCAAGCTATTCTAGAGAGAAGTCTGGGGAATTGATAAGAGTAAGTCAGCAGATTCCAACCTCTCAAGATTTCTCTCATAAGTAAAGCAAAATTGCTCCTCAGACCAAACAGCAATCAGTGAAAAATAAGTCTTGGGCAATGCAGAAATCTTCTTGGGATAAAACCTGAAGAAAGATCCAGGACCAGAATTGAAGAAGTTTAAAACCCTTCAGGCTACCTTCATAAAAACATATAGCTGAGAGCACCAGGGCTTGTTGGGTTTAGAAGGATCTGCAGTCCAAATCACAGGAACTTTAACTTACCAAACAGTTTGGGCAGTTGAGTCTGAGTGGGTCTGAATCCAAAGAAGATTAAAAGAGCTTCTCCTGATAAAGAATTTGAGTCTCAACTATGCTGTTGAGGCTTGGCCCTGGGCAAAAAAAAAATGGTACCAGAATACCTTGTGAATATAGAAACAAGTGGAGTGGGGGAATGAAGAATGCAGGCACTTACTTGCAGGAGGAGAGAGTTCTTGGTTTGGGGATTTCAGATCAGAGGGGAGAGGTGAAATGAAGCCAGAGGCACCATCCTGCATCCCAAGATTAGAGGTTACACTAATAAAGTATCATAACAAAATATAAACAAAGCAAATCAAAAACAAACAAACAAAGCTAATAACAATAAAAACATGAGAAGGAAAAGGAGAAAGAACCAATTAAAGAAACTACCAAGGGGGAAAAAAAACAAGGTTAATTTTCAGAGGAGGATATTGAATTAAAACAAAAAAAAAAAGTTTCTTCTACTCCAAAGAGTAACCTTGAATTACTACCTAGCTAGAAGTAAAGTATAGAAAAATTCATAAAAAGTTAAAAAAAACTCATAAATAAATTAAATGAGATATTGAAGAAAAAAACTGAACAAACAAATAAATAAGAACCATTCAAGAAAAACAAAATTATTTTTAAAAAATAATTCTTTTAAAATTAGAATTGGGCAAGGTAAAGCTAATTAAGCTTTAATAAACCACAAAATAAGAAAACAAAACATAAAGAATTTTAAAAAGCAAGTAATGTGAAATATATTATAAAAAAAATAAATCTGGAGAACAAATCAAGAAGAGAAAACATAAGAATCATTGGACTACCTGAAAACTGTGATCAAAACACCAAAACAACAACAACAACAAATAAAACAAGAAATAAAGAAAGCTGTCCTGAAGTGATAGAATATGAGATGAAAGCAGAAATACAAAATCCATTGATTGCCACTCCAAAGAGATCCTACAAGGAAAATGTTTTATCAATAAATATTGAAATGGTCAGATAAACAAACAGCAAAACCAATTCAAATATGCCAGATTTACATTTAGAATTGTACAGGATCTATCATCAGCTTTAATAAAAAATCACAGGTTGTAGAATGTTACATATCTACAATCAAAAGAACTAGGTTACAGCCCCAAACTATCATATCCCACAAAACTAAGCATAATATTGAATGAAAAAAAATGGGAAAAGTAAAAATGAGATTTTCAAGATTTCATCTCAACCAAAACTGAATTCAATACAAAAATTAGCATATAAGAGCCAACATAAAAACTTATTTCAAAGGATTCAACAAGGACAAACTGTTTATATTATTTATATCAAACTATAAACAATATGTTTAAGATTCCATCAGTAACTGAGTAGTTCAAAAGAAAGACTGGAGCAGAATTGAATATAATCTGGCTCTAAAAAAATAAAATTAGCTAGGAAAATGTAAAAATAGCATTATTTTAATAATAAAGGAAAAACTGACACAAGCATTAGAGGGAGAAAGAAGGCTGGTAATTCTGAAAATGTATTTACATTGGGGATGGGAGGAAATATATGTATACATCCCCATATATACATATACTTACATACACACACACACACACACACATATATATATATATATATATATATATATATATATATATATTATATAGACATACACACACATATACACATACACACTCAGATATGCATATATTCCTTGTTTAATCCATTCCCAAATTGAAGGTATAATTGAGGACCAATTGAATGTATTGTGGTATGTTCTTATGATAGAATACCGCTATATGTTAAAAAATAATGACAAGTATGCTGAGTAGGATTCTGGGAAGATGGCAAAGTAAATCAGAAAATTTCAAGTTTTTCTGATTTCCCCCATAAATAGAACAAATTTTCACTCGAGGCAAACATAGAGTCAAGAAGACTCAGAGGGCAGAGTCAAATGGGATCTGACTCTAAAAAACTAAAACTATCTGGAAAAAAGCAAAAATAATAATCATGTTATAGAAATGATAAATCTATGGGTGGGGGAAGGTTAAGTAATGGAAAGCTAAGTTAAGGAGTAGAATTAAAGTAGAAAAGTTAGCAGAGATAGGAAGTACATAGAAACATAGAAACATAATAATAATGATCAAAAGATGAATTTATTAGAAAAAGAAAACATTGTTATTAATCAGTGATCTCAGACAAAGTCAAATTTAAAGATTCAAACAGAAATATATATATATATATGTATATATATATATATATAATATAGACATAAATATTGTTTTAGATTGATGTTTACTTATGTGTAAATTTGTATATATGTGTGTGTATGTGTGTGTGCATTATAATGCTACGGCATTATACGAATCACAGCCTTTACCAAGCCAGTAACAACAAACCTATGCTACCCACTTATAATCCTCTCACTTTGAGGCATGATTATGACAAGTTCTATTTGCTTATGACAAATCTTTCATTGCTTACTCTTCTGTAAGCCATATAGGTTTAGTAATCATTACAGCCCTGTAGCTGCATATATGTGTGTATATAAATATCTGTGTGTGTGTATGTGTGTGTGTGTGTATGTGTGTGTGTGTGAATATAGTTATGCTTAACTGTAGCCTGCTTGGGCTTGGTGGGGAGAATGAAAGGGGGAAAATAAGAATAAAATTGCACATCAGAAATAAAAGAATAACTTATAAGGAAGCAATGAAAAGATGGGCATTCATAAATTGTCTTTTATTATTATGTATGCTTTCTTGAGATGAAAATTTATTGTTAAAAATTTCAAATCCTCCTAGCAAAAGCCAGGCACATGACAACATTTTTTTCTCTTTCTCTTTTTTAATTTTTTATTTAATTTAAAATTAAGGTCCAAGCTGACCCAATTTAGAATGGGCAACTTGAGAACAAGTGGGCTCCCCTTTACTTGAGATCCTAAATCAAAGGCTAGATGATGTCTTTTCAAGAAGTTCTATTAAGATATGGTTTGGATTGAATAAGCTCTGGGGTTCTTTCTACTTCTCAAGGTCTGCAATACTATAATTTGCCTCAAAAGAATAAAATGAATCCTTGAAGTTACTCTTTAAAAGCTTCTCATTAATATTCAGAAAAAAAATATATACAAGCTTGTAGAAATTGCTTTGTCTGTGATTTACTGAGTACTGACATTAAATCAGGTATAAAACAGAAAGACATATGATCACCTACAACCAATCTCATGAAAGATGTACTATATAAATTCCAAACAAAAGATTAATTATTGATTGATTCCCCCCATTTCATAAGCATTTCCAGTCATTTATTCTGTTCTGTTAAATAAATAAAAATGAGTAAGTCCCAGTTTATATTAATTTGGGTAAGATCAAATCAAACACATAACAAAGTATTTAAAAATAAATGCAATATAATTTTTTTAATAGGGAGAAGTGAACTATCAACTGGATGAATCAGAATAAGAATGACATTTGAATTGAATCTTGCAGAAATACCAGGATTCTCCACATCAATGGTGAAAAAACTTCCTCCCAGGAATTAGGGATGAGAGGCAAGAAATAGAGGAGCTCAGGGAAAATTTTATAGGCTACTTTACCTGGATGAGCATAGAAATGTAAGTATTATGTAATAAACCTGTGAAAACAGACTATGATCAAATTGAGACTGTCTTTAAAAGCTAGTGAAGAAGTTTGAAAGTAATCAAAGCTTTGCATATTCTTTGACATAGTCATGACATTACTGTGTCTGTAGTCTCTAAACAGGACACACATGTGCAAAAAATGTTTATAGTCGTTCTTTTTGTGGTAGCAAAGAAATGGAAAAGGAGTGGATGCCCAATAATTAAGGAATGGCTGAACAAGTTGTGGCATATGAAGATAATGAAATATTATTGTTCTTTAAATAATGACAAACTGATTAAAGAAAGCCCAGGAAAGATTTACTTGAAATAATTTTGAGCAAAACAAGCATATTCAGGAATACATTGTATAAAATAACAGCAAAAATGTGTGTTGGTCAACTGTGAAAGGCTTGGTTCTTCTCAGTAATGGAGTAATCCAAAGCAATCCTCATAGATTTTGGACAGAAAATGCCATCTGCATCCATAAAAAGAACTAAGAATAGTGAATGTAAATCAATATATGCTACCTTTATTTATTTTTTTCTGGTTTTTTTAATCCCTCCCATGCTTTTTTCCCTTTTGCTCTAAATTTTCTCTCCTGAGATGATTCATAAAGCAATGTGTATTAAAATAAATAAAATTACTACAATAAAAAAGTAATCAAAGAAGAAATAAGGAGCCAATGGTGAATTTTTAAGATAGCAGTCATATAGCAATATTATTTGACCTCTTTGTGAAGAATGGATTAGAAAGCAGAGAGATAGTATATAGGGAAGACAAATTTGGAGGCTATTCTTCTATTTCTGTTAAAGGTGATAAGAGTCTGAAATTATGATGATGGGCCTGTGAGTTGAGAAGGAATGGGTATGAATGCTTCTAGATATATAACCAACAAATACATAGTAAATGAATTGATATGAAGGGTGAATAAGACTGAAAATTTAAATATGATTCTAAAGTTGTGACTCTGACTCAGGAAAATGCAAATAAATTAAAAGAGAACACATTTTGAAAAGGAAGTTAAGTGGCCTCTTTTTTGTATTAAGCTTAGATACTTAATGGAGACTTTAGTTGGAAATAATGAATTTGATCAGCATAAATAATCAACAGACCAGTCTGATAATTGTTTGTAACAAACTTATAGTAGAACCTGCAGAAGTTGATACAATTATCAAGACGCAGAGTGTATAGTGTAAAAGAGCCTTAGATAGTGCCCTCTAGCATATTCATGGTTATGGAGCAGATAAAGGAGACAAAAAAGGAGTTATTAGGTATATAGGTAAGCCATAAGAAAACAGTGCTATTAAAATACAAAGAAGAGACATAATCCAAGAATAGGATCTTTCAAAAAAATTAAATACTGAGGATAATATGCCCCTGGATTTGGCAATGAAGCAGAAAGCAGATTCACTTGAGTAATCAGTTTAGAAGCCAGAATTCAGGAAGTTGAAAAGTGAGAGGTGAGAAAGTAGAAAGAATGAATATAGATGATTTTTTTTCTAGCAATTTGATTGTGAAATGGAAGAGAGTTAAAAAATGATAGATGGATTCTAAATGAAATTAGTAATTGATTTTATTTTTAAGATGTGAAGATAATTTTATAAGCAACAAACAATGAGACTGTGTATAGTGAAGGATTGAAAATTAGAGAGGATGGTGACAGAGGAAGTGGAAAATGGGAGAAGTGGTATTTAGAAGAATGGGATCAAGGTCACAAATGGGAGAGGGGAATAGCAATTCTTTATCAAAATCATTGAGTAAAGCACAGGATGAAGAATTATATCAAATAATCTTGATATGAAGAATGAGTAAAAAGGAAGATTTCAGAACTAAACTCCTGGTATTATTTTAGTAAAATGTAATGAAATCAGATCTTCTAGTAATAGGGAATTGTGACGAGCAATTTATGTCTATTTTAGTGTCTATCTTAACTTGAGCAAACCATCACTTCAGAAAGACAAGCCTTTCATTCTTTCCCAATTGATGCACTATTGATTTCCCTACAGTGTTTATTAAAAAATTTTCCCTCTTCTTAAACTTTGAACAAATATAATCCAGAGAGAGGATTATGGGGACTGAATGTGGATCATGACATAGTATTTTCACCTTTGTTGTTATTTATTTGCTTATTTGCTTTTTTCTTTCTCATTTTTCCCTTTTGATTTGATTTTTCTTTTGCAGCATGATAAATATGGAAATATGTCTAGAAGAATTGCATGTGTTTAACTTAGATTATTTGCTTTCTAGGGGAGGAGGGATGTAGGTGAGGAAGGGAGAAACTTTGGAACACAAGGTTTTTCCAGGATGAATGTTGAAAGCTATCTTTGCATGTATTTTGAAAAATGAAAAATGAAAATGTGGATGTCACAAAAGCAAAGAAAAATTTGGATGTCTATTTTAGAGCTGTTCACTAAATGTCATCTAATCTAACCCAAAGAGGTCACCCTGTCTGATATCACATAGATAATATCTATTTTTTGAAGTTCATATACATTCAAGTATTTAGGTCTTTCCTGGGGGCAACAATATTGTAAATTGAAATGTAATTTGAAATGTGCCCTTATTTTTAGGCATAATCATTTTCTCCTAATGATTTTTGACACTTTGTTTTATATTGCTCACATGATTACTATTTATAATGATAAACATTATTCATGACATTCTTGGGACTGAAAGACTAGTAAAAATGAGATCAATTAATTTTTTAGTGGTTGAAAAACTCATAAAATGAAGTTAAACAACTTATTTAAATGTCAAGTGGCAAAATAGAATTTGGTTAGATTTTTAGAAACTATATATTTATTTGAATTAATCCATGTTCTTTTTTCCTTCTTATTCTAGACAAGAGGTCGCTAAATGGAGATCCACAAGAGATGTTTAACTAGAGTCTATTCATTCTAGCCCACAAATGTGAAAAATGTATTTTGGGAAAATAAAATGGAGAAATATAAATGTGATTAAAATTAAATTGCAATATAATTATAATTTTACATCTATCCATATGTAGATGGGTTTATATTGTAAATGATTACACAAGAAAATATTAAACTCAGATGAAATATAAACCACAGGAATATTTTTAATTTATTTCAAAAGCTTTGTACATTGAATTTAATTTAGGAGGAAGATTTTTACAATTTAATATTTACTAGATTCCACTTTCCAATATTTCCACATAATCCAAACTGGAGCTATTTTAAAGTCGCGTAGACTTAGTTGTCTTCCTTAGAAATATGGTACAGGAAGAATTAGGAAGCAGGGGATTATGGGTAAAATAGATTCAGACAAAGCTATGTTGTAGTCATAGGTACATTCTTTGCTGAAAGATAGTATAATAACCTTTGCAGTTGCACAAGTACCACCATTGTTTCTGGGGGAAAAATATATTCTGCCAGTTGTGAAGCAGTTAAAAGACTGTCACATAAGGAAATGGCTGGGGAAGTGAAAATTGGGAGGATATTATTTCATCTATTCCAGGAAAAACCACATAACTAGCTCAAAGGAGGAGAATAGAGCTGTGTTTATGTAATATACTATGAACAACCCACACAGAATTTTAAGTTTCTTAAAAATACTTCTTAAGCTTCCCTAATTCATTCTGTGGTTAATGCGTAGTATTATTAATATATGTGTGTGTGTATAATTGCTAGATTTTATATAATAAATAGAGAGAACTAGAACCCAAAGGGGCATACATTAGGATTTCATAACAAAGCATCTTATAAAATTCAGTTAACATTCCAAATTGCAGAAAGGGATCTGCCCTTGTAAATCACTTGCTGTTTCTTATTGTGCTCTGTTTTCTAATTAAATTGGTCATAGAAAATTTCTGGAACTTTGGGAGTTGAACTCAAAGAACATTAAGAGGGCAGACCTATTCAGTCCTAGCTGGCTGTTGTTCTCTTATGTGCTGATTCACAGTAAGAGGCAAGTGTTGTCCTCTGAGGAGTGTTTACAACTCCCCTTGAGCAGATTTGAGTCCCAAATGCTCATTTCAACAAGTCACTTTCATTTATTTTCATACTGTATACAACACCAAGCAAATCAAGATATTTCATTATAACTTCTAATTGCTTCTCTGAAAGGTAGCATGTTTAAATGTATTCTAATATGTTAAACACAAAAACAGACCCACTGAGAGCCATTTGTGCCTCAACATCATCATCATCTGTAATAAGCGATGGAAGGTACTTCTATTTTATAAATTCTTTCTTAATATCAGTGGAAATTATCAGAGAAGAAACTTTCACAATTACTCTTTTCCTTCATGCTTTAGAGATAATCAATTTTGTTTTTCATGTTACATCTAACTTTCCCAGATTTATGACTTAAGACTCCAGGGGTAAATTTGTTCAGAATACTTAGATGCTAACTATATATACACTTGAGAATTTAATTAATAAAAATATAGTTCATGTGTGTATGTATATGTGTGCTTATTTAACTCTCACATGCTTTTTTAATTAAAACACACACACACACACACACACACACACACACATATATATATATATATATATATATATATATATACATTTGTCCCCTGGATCTCCATCTGAAACCTATTCACCTACTGTTTCTGGATTGTTAAAAAAAAATCCCACAAAGTTAACTTTTGAAAATCCTTATATTAAAATATTTAGATTTTTAGAACATTTTACCCAGATATTCTGAGGTCATATCCTACCATTTTGATTTTGATCTGGGAGAACAGGCATATATACATCTCATATAACAAATTGTCCCTGTGGGAAACATGTTAAATAGAAGTATAATAGGGAACATTTATTGACAAAATAACATGATTAACAAATAAACTTCACATTTATATTATACGTAAATCCTGTAAAAATAAGAACATAATAACTATGATAGAGTATTCTGTGATTCAGAAACATTTTCCCTCTAAACATCCTTGCGAGACAGGAGTCTTTGTAGTTTGGTACATTGATGGAAACTTTATTTCATTCAATATCGACATTTTCTCTATGCATGCAGCACAGGTCCTTCCCTGTTCCTCACTCCTCTCTTCCTTAGCCCTTTCTCTTGGTGCAAATGGATTTCTTCATCACAAGATGATTGGGACTGGCCTGAGACACCTCACTGTGTGTTGCATGTGTCAGTATGTATGCTGCTTGTAATATTGTGTTTTTTTTTTAACTTGGAATTTCATTTTAAAAATTATGACATTACCATAAGTTTTCTTCTTATCTCTTTCAGGTGATTATTGGTGCATTCTTACTATTTCTACCTTATTTTCTTGTTATAGAACTTTGTGACAACTTTCTTTAATTTTTTTTTTTTGGAATATCATATACAGATTCTTTTTTTTTCTTTATATCATAAATTTCTGCAAGTCTGACAATTCACATATTTGTCTCTCCTTGATATTTTCTCCCAATCATTTATTTATTGGTTTGTTTGTTTGTTTTTGAGAGACAATTGAGGTTAAGTAACTTGCTCAATGTTCACAGACAGTAAGTATTAAGTGTATAAGGATGGATTTAAACTCAGGCCCTGCTAACTCAGTGAGAGTGCTTTATCTCCTGTGCCATAGTTGCCCCTGAATCAATTATTCTTCTGGTGAGATATTTCAGATTCACTCCTATTTTTTCTAATTTAATTATACCTTGGTGTCTTATAATGTCATTTGATTCCATTTGTCTGATTCTAGTTTTCAAGCAGTTATTTCCTTTCTTAAGATTTTACATCTCCTCTTGTTTTTCCTTAAATTTTTCTCATTCTCTCATTTGATTTTACAAATTCTTCTTTAAGTTCTTTCAATTTTTTTTTGGGGGGGAGGGCTTGTGATTGCTTGACATTACTCTTCAAGGCAGGAGATATTTGCGTTGTGTTGTTTTGTTTTTTTCACCTCACTTTCTTCCTCTGAATATGAACCCAGTCTTCCAATACATTATGATGTTTTATAGACAACTCTAAATCAGATTAATGATTCAGATTTTGAATCTTGTCAAAATTCTATAAAGAATTCAGCCAATGCCTTTCAGTGTTAACATTAACAAGACATTTGATTTTTCTTAGTTTTAATTTTCTCATCTGTAAAATAAGGAGGTTGGGTTAATAAATGATCTTTCATGTTTTTTGTGTGTTTAAGACATATATACTTTTGAAGTGTGAATATTTTGAATAAAAATATAAACTGCTATATGTCTTTAAATAGGATGAATTATTATTATTTATCAAAAACAGCACAATGTCTAGGTTCATTTCAATGAATTTTCCATGTCCATAATTGCAGATATATATTTCCAAATACTTTGTGACTATATATGCATATACACAATATGCTAATATACTCTGTGCAAAGTAAAAGTGGTGAAGACATCAATTACTGATTTGCATTTTTATTGATATGAACTATCATTTTTATAGGTATAAATCCTTATAAACTTGAATTATTATTAGAACATTTATCAAATGTTGTTGATTTATAAAATTAGGAACTCAAATGATTCTTGCTTTTTCTTCCACTTTTGCATGTTTGTATCTCCATGGATTTCACTGAATGGGTACCTATATGAGGGAGATAATTAATTCCTGTTATAACATAATTAATGTGCTTTGCACATTAGTGCTAGCAAAGAGAAGATATCTGAGATAAGGACATTTTTAAAAGGTGAAGTGTTCACAGGAGTTGGACTAATACCTGCAATTTTTCCCTATCTTGAGATTAGCTCATTAATGAGAAGAGGAAATAAATACATAGGCAGACAAACAGACAAAGAGATAATTAAAGATATAGATAGATAGATAGAGATATGTGGAGTTATATGATAGAGATATATGAAGATATATGGAGATAAATGGAGATATATGGTGTTTCTAAAATTTATTGCCATTATTATTTTTTTTTCACTTTTAGAAATCAAAACTATCAGATTTTATGTGCCCCATCAAAGGCCAAATTTATGAGATAACATTTAATGAAGTCAAGATGGTTCTGATTTTCAAGTTTCAAACTCTATCCAGTAAACCACATAATTGTGCAAAAGAAACTATTTTCTTACATATATGGAAGATTTTTTTCTGTAAAAAAAAAAAACTATCTTTTTACTTTTATAAAGCTATGAAGACACTCCTTAGTAAAATCAATTTCCTACCTCTCAAGGGTACTCATTTATCATGGATCAACATTTAAACTTCTTTCCTTCCTTCCTCTCTCCCTTCCTTTCTTCCTTCCTTCCTTCCTTCCTTCCTTCCTCTCTCCCTTCTTCCCTTCCTTCTTTCTTCAATCCATTCCTCCCTTCCTTCTTTCCTTCCTTTCTTTCTTCTTTCCTTCAGTCTTTCTTTTCTTCCTTTCTTCCTACATTATCCCCTTCCTTCATTTTCATTCTTTCCTTATTTCTCTTTATTTTTGAATTGACAACTTTACAAAGCAGAAAGAAACAAGGTAGCAGGTCTTAGTCAATATTCTGAGCTACAGTGGAATCTTTTTAAATTATGATAAAGTCAAAAGATTCACTATAAACAACTTCTAGATTATAGCATTATGTGAGTTTGAAAGGACCTTATAGATCCTCTTGTCCAACCCCACAAGAATATCCTTTCCTTTTTTATTCGTTATGACAGATGCATAGAAACAGTGTATGAAAGAGCAATAGTTTGATACCTCTACAAAGCTCAGTGTTCTCAGTGATAAGAATGTGCTCAGGAAATAAGTATGAATGATCCAGAATCAAATTTGCCTCCTCTGTATGGATGGTGTGAAGATCAGAATTGTCTTCCATTACCATCTAAGTTTCTGATCTGATGACTCCACAATTATGATCGCAAGATGCCATATATCCAAAAGCATTTGTATTGCTACTTTGTCTAAGTTGTTTCCATCTTTTACAAAATAACAAGCTGAGTTGTGTAACATTATTAGTACTGTAATTATTCTTTCATGGGGAAGGATCTCATATGAAAGCTCAGTAGTGTTTATCATTAAAAAGTGTAGTGTCCCGCCTAACTCTCTGAAGGGCTCAGAATCAGCCAGAGTCAGGATAAGCAAAAGTCTTTGTCCCACGTTGGGCACCAAACTGTAAAGTTCTGTTGTCTCTAGATTATAGATCATTTTCTGGGAGCATATTTCTTTTCTGTAAATCCTTTTCTCTTGGAGCAGGTTTCTTGGAGGTCATCTGGAGGCAGCCTGACAGGAATGTCTAGAGCCAGCTTCAGTCTCTAGCTCCCTCTGAATCCAAAGCCTCCAGCCAGAACAAAGGTAGACATGGGAATGAAATCTTGACTCTGCCTCCAAAAGTGTGGGATTGTGGGTTTCCCAGAAGTCAATCCTAAATGTGAATCTCCCGGAAGTCCATGAACAGGCTTTTCTATTAGACTTGTGAATCTGCTGGACTTGCGAATACATGGGAAGTCTTCTTCTTGACCCAATACAAACTCCTTCCAGACTCAATGTTGGCTCCTTATATCCTCCCAGAGAATGGGCTTATGGGAACTCCTTACATAACCAATGAGCAAGCTCTTTTAAAGATGTTAACTCCTTTAAAGGTGTAGACTCCTTTCAGAAGTCTAAAGGTGTAAACTCCTTTTAAAGGTGTGAACTAAAAATGTGAACCCTGAGCTAGAGAATTGTTAAGTACCGACTTAGGACCCAGTAATAATCCTAACAAAAAAAGTTTCATGTATCTGAGTACCTTGAAAAGTTTTCTGGATGTGGGTGACAGTGAAAAAATATTGAGCAATACAGGTAGTCTCAGATGGTATCTTTAAGGTTTGCTATAGTATATCAGGATGTAGTGATAAAAACCTAAAGTTATTTTTTGAGTACAGTCTTACCTACACTGGTTATGGCCAAGCATACATTGATTATTACCATATCAGCTATTTTTTTGTTGTTACTGAAGGAAAGCACTCAATAGTAGTTTTTCATAGAACATAGACTCTGAACTTCAAAGGAGGCATCTGAAAGGTGTAGGGGTCAATAGGAAAACCAGTCAAATCAGTTTGAGAACATTTGTGGTGCATCACTTCAATTAAAGGAATAGGAAGAGAGAGAGTTAGCCCTAGCATAATCAAATCAGAAATTGAAGATGGTGGGTGAGCAGGTAAACCCCCTAAAAATAAATAAATAGAAAGATTCAAACCACTAAAATATAGGCCTAATGTACACTCAAAATCCAATTCAGAAGGAGACCTTAAAAACTTCAAATAGGAACAAAGTGTTTTTTTTTTTTTTTAAGAGGATATTACTAAAGAACTAAAAAAAAAAAAAAAAAAAAATGAAGCAAGAGATAGAAATGAAACAAGAAAACTAGGAACTAGAAAATAAAAGTACAAGGACAGCTATACCTTTGAAGTTGTAAATTTTAGGTAACAGATTACCTAAAAACTAGAGTAGAATAAGCAGGAATTGATTACTCCATGAGATTCACATACATACCCACACATATATGCATATATGCCTATATACAAATACATACACACATACATAAAACTAAAAGATTAGACAAAAATAGAAGAATAATGCATTAACTATCAAAACAACTGAATTGAATTTCAGAAATAATTCTGGCTTGATATTTTAAAGCTTTCAGTATTCTCCGGATGCTCAAAGTGATCTAGGGAAAGTTTGTTTGCTCCATTCCTGATCTAAACATTAATGCTTGATCATGGATTTGGGCCTAAACATTAGACCTTTGGAATAAATGATATTCAGTATTTTAACAAAGAATCAACAAGACTAATTGATGCTTTCTTTCTAGCAGTCCATATTTCAGACATAAGTATGAAATTGAGAAGTATGTTGAAAAAAATTAAACAAAAAGAATGCCACCATAATGAGCATTTTGACATAGATGCAAACCTAAAAGAAAAGAATGACTCCAAAATATCTATGAAGAAAGCCTCATAGTAAAGCAAATTTGGTCAAAAAAAATTATATGAAATTCATGGAAAAGGAAGAAGAGTTTTAAAGAGATAAAATGTTTGAATAAGTCAATTGGGACCATCAGAATAAATCTTGAGGGTCAAAATGATCTATGGAAGAAAAAAATAAATGGGAATTAACAGTCTGGAAGGGTCCGATATTCTGCTCAAGCAACAAACACACTAAAAATTAAAATGAACAAAACAGAATCTAATGATTCATGATAAAAGACTAACAAAAGTCAAAATCTTGCAAAAAAAAAAATAAAAGCAAAAGAGATTTACTTTATAGCAAAATAACCTGTCCTTAAAAAAATCTAAAAGAGAAAACTTAAGCATGATTGAAATGCATGGTTCTCATTCCAATTCCAAAAGGAAAACTCTTAAGGACAGTTTAGTCCTAATTAAATTTTTCCAAATATAAAACACTTTCCACACAAATAAAGTCAGATATAACCAATTGGATATATATTAAATGCTCTTGGATAGGGTGAACAAATATAATAAAGATGACAATACTATCTAAACTATTTATTTAGCGCTATAATAATCAGACCCCCCAAAAACTATTTTAATGACCTAGAAAACATAACAACAAAATTCATGTAGAAAAATAAAAGGTCAAGAATTTCAAGGAAACTAATAAAAAAAAAAATCAAATTAAGGTGGCCTAGCTGTACCAGATTTAAAATTATATTATAAAACAGCAGTAACCAAAACTATTTGGTATTGGCTAAGAAATAGACTAGTTGATCAGTGGGATAGGTTTAGGTTTAAAGGACAAAATAATTTATAACTTTAATAATCTAGTATTTGAAAAACCCAAAGATCCCAGCTTTGGGCATAAAAATTCACTGTTTGACAAAAACTGCTGGGAAAATTACTATGGCAGAAAATAGGTACTGACCCACGCTTAATACCATATACCATTTTAAGGTCAAAATGGGTTCATGACCTAGGTATAAAGAATGAGATTATACTTCAACATAGAGAAGAGCTAATCCAACTCCAATTGATCAATGATGGACAGAATTAGCTATACCCAGAAAAGGAACACTGGGAAATGAGTGTAAACTCTTAGCATTTTTTTTGTTTTTCTCCCCAGGTTATTTTTATCTTCCTAATCCAATTCTTAACAACAACAACAAAAACAAAATTCAGTTCTGCACATATATATTGTGATTAGGATATAGTATAACATATTTAATATGTATGGGAATGCCTGACATCTAGGGGAAGTAGGTGGAGGGAAGTAGGGGAAAATTTGGAACAGAAGGGAGTACAAGGGATAATGTAAAAAAAATGTTGTAATTATAAAATTAATTTTAAAAAAAGAATGAGATTATAAATAAATTAGGAGAACAAAGGATAGTTTACCTTTCAGAGCTATGAAGGAAGAATGAATTTATGACCAAAATATAACTAGAGATTATTATTGATCACAAAATAGAAAATTTTGATTATATCAAATTGAAAAGTTTTTGTGCAAACAAAATTAATGCAGAAAAGATTGGAAGGGAAGGAACAAACTGAGAAACAGTTTTTCAGTCAAAGGTTCTGATAAAGGCCTCACTTCCAAAATATATAGAGAATTGACTCTAATTTATAAGAAATCAAGCCACTCTCCAAGTGATAGTCAAAGGATATGAATAGACAATTCTCATAAGAAGAAATTGAAACTATTTCTAGCCGCATGAAAAGATACTCCAAGTCATTATTAATCAGAGAAATGCAAATTAAGACAACTCTGAGATACCACTATAGGCCTGTCAGATTGGCTAAAATGACAGGGAAAGATAATGTGCAATGTTGGAGAGGATGTGGGAAAACAGGGACACTGATAAATTGTTGGTGGAATTGTGAATACATCTAGCCGTTCTGGAGAGCGATTTGGAACTATGCTCAAAAAGTTACCAAAATGTGCATACCCTTTGATCCAGCAGTGTTACTACTGGGCTTATATCCCAAAGAGATTTTAAAGAAGTGAAAGACTTGTATGTGCAAAAATGGCAGCCCTCTTTGTAGTGGCCAGAAACTGGATACTGAGTGGATGGCCATCAATTGGAGAATGGCTGAATACAATGAGGTATATAAATGTTATGGAATATTACTGTTCTGTATGGAATGACCAGCAGGATGATTTCAGAAAGGCCTGGAGAAACTTACATGAACTGATGTTGAGTGAAATGAGCAGGACCAGGAAATCAGTATATACTTCAACAACAGTAGTATATAATGATCAATTCTGATGGACGTGGCCCTCTTTAACAATGAGATGAAACAAATCAGCTCCAATAGAACAGTAATGAATTGAACCAGCTACACCCAGCAAAAGAACTTAGGAAAATGAGTGTGAACCACTACATAGAATTCCCAATCCCTCTATTTTTGTTTGCCTACATTTTTTTATTTCCTTCACAGGTTAATTGCACACTATTTCAAAGTGGTGGCAGTGGTGATATCTTCAGTGAAATGGAGGTTTTTTGAAAAAATTCTGAACAAAAGACTAGAACTATAACTCATGAAGAGAAAACATATGACTAAGAGAAGCATAAAAGAATAAATATGACATGGAGGAAATAGGAAGGGTATGTCTGATATTTGGACTCTTTATATTCTAACTAATCAAATTAGGAAAAAAATACATAAACACAGTTGGCTACATATATATTTTTATCATCAGGGAAAGAAAAAGAAAAATTGGAGAATGGGAAATCATCAAAAGACTGTATAAAAGTAGAGAAAATCCCTAAGCAAAGTCAACTCTGAGGATGCACAAATATATTTAAACCTGTATTGTGGTCATAAAGTGTTAGGATTCTTACAAGGTGGTAAGTCACTGGAATGAATAGACACAGTAATTATCTAATTTAGCATGGTTCAGTATGACTGATCCAACCCTACAAGGAGATGTTATGGGCCATAACTTGAAACAAGGTACTGAGTGGAATTAGAAGATAATGGTTAAATCGAATTTAGGACTGATTCAATCCTACAACAAATAATGGTTTCCATGTGATATAATGATTGGTATATACTCAGTGTGGAACATATAAGCGTGAAGCTCTCAGGGCTAAGGAGAACTTTGGGAGAACTTCAGGAGAGGACTTTGGGAGATTCAGAATCAAGATTCATTCCCACTTCCACCTTTGTGCTGACTGGAGATATTGGGAAGATGAGAGGCTGAAGCTGGCAGTGACAAAGGACTACCCGTAAGAGCTCTTGGGAACCAAGGAGAGAGAAAGGCCTTCAGAAAACTAGCTGAGCCCCAAGTAAAGAGATAAGATTTTGGAAGAGACATTAAAGGATTTGGACTTTAACTCCTTGCTGCATTTGTGCTTATTAAAACTGAACAAACAAAACTAATGCAAACAAGATTAGAAGGGAAGTAACAAATTGGGAAAATATGTGCAGAGTTAAAATTTCTGATAAAGGCCTCATTTCCAAAATATATAGAGAACTGACTCTAATTTATAAGAAATCAAACCATTCTGCAATTGATAAATGGTCAAAGGATATGAACAGACAATTTTCAGATAATGCAATTGAAAGTATTTACACTCATAAGAGTGTTCCAATTCAGGAGCAGAGCCAAGATGACGGAGAAGATACATATGATTTTGTGAGCTCCCTTCTTCCCTCAATACCAATTAGTTAAATCAGCCTCAAAAATAACACTGGACTGATAGAAACCACAAGGACTGGAAGCACAACTTACTAGCTGAAAAGAAACTGGAGTTTCAACAGAAAAGGTCGGTTACCAGGGGAGGAAAAAAAAAAGAGGCCAGCACAGACAGTTGGGTGCTAGCACACTGCGCTGATCAGGCTGGGGAGGGCTCTGGGATCAGAGAAGCCACTGAGATAGAAGAATCTGACACAGGCTGTTAGCTCTTCTCTACTTATAAAACAGCAGTTCAGAAGAGAAATCAAGCCACTTTAAAATAAAAAGCCAGATACTAGAACCACCCCAATCTGGGAGTGACCTAACAGATCTTGGCACTGTGGGTGTGGCCGACTTCTGCTGTCCGGGGCTTCACCTGGGAGTAGTTAAGAGCTTGAAAAGCAAGGACACAGCACACGGCAACACATAGTGCCTGGCTTGGCTGGAGGCTGTGGAACTCAGCTGCAAAAAGTCCCAGAGAAGCAGAACTTTTGAAATAGGGACCGCGGTTTTTGGGCAAACACTTCCAGTTTAAGCACAGGGGCTTTTCACATCAGCTGCTGACATCCACACCCCACTGGGACTCATAGCTGGGCTTTGTGTCTCTTTTACTGTTCAGTCTTAAACCTCAGGGAAGTCTCTAGGACACACAGCGCCCTCAAAGCGCAGCCTTGCTAATCACCTCTGAGGCACTTCCAGGGAAGGGGAGGGGAACTCTCTCCCAGAGCTCTCTCTTAGCTCAGGCAGAGGAGCTGCTGCATCCATCCGGTCTGGGAGGAAACTGGTAAAGAAATAAATAAATACCCCAAGGACAGACCCCAAAAGATTTTTTTTAAATATGAGTAAAAAGCCAAGAAGAACTATAGATTCCTTCTACACAGAGAAAGAGTGGGTTTCCAACCCCAAGGAAGTTAATAGCAGCGAGTCTGCAGATAACAGCCTAAAGGGGAATGATACCTGCCCCCCATCACATAAGCTGATGTAGCCCCATAAAGGGTACAACCTTTTTTCAAATCTTTAATTTTATTCAAATCTAAAGGTGCATGTCTTCTCCTTTTTTGACCTACAGAGTCAATATCTTCAATAACAGGATATGCATGTATAAAATCATTGATATCCTGTCCTTCTCTCTTAGCTTTAACCAATGCTTTTTCTAATCTTGTCATAGGATTAGGCTGCTTCACAGGCAATTCTGTTTGTGTTTCTGCCTCTTCCCCTCCTCCTTCTTCCTCCACCTCTGAAGGTGGAGTTGATGTGGGCCTGTCAATAATCTGCTCTCTAGGCAGGGTTGAAGCTTCTTCAAGACAATCATACCCTAATTCCTCATTTAAATCCTCTTGATCCAGGGCAAGATCTTGATCTTTCCTTTTTTCCTCACACATCCTCCTCTGTTCATTTTTTAAAACTTTTCCTTCTCCTACAACTTGCTTGATAGTTGAAGGCTAATTGAAGTATTTTGTAGATATAAAATAGCTCTGCAGAAATAGAACAAGGCCCATTTTTTTGCATGAAATTCTTTCATTTCAAATCCCACTAGCTTCCATTTATCTACATCTATCTTTTCTTCCTCTAAGAACCAAGGGGATGTGTGTCTTAATGCAGCCAAGAGTTTAGCAATCTGTACCCAGATTACAAGTAAACTCTGCTCCTCAATTATCTTCATTATACTCTCTATAGTAGCACTCCTGAATGGGGGTGGAGCTGAGGCTGCCTCTAGGGCTGGGGCTGAGTCAGCTGAGGTCGAGGGATTGTCTTTAGCTAACATCTGCCCCATATCAGCTATAAGAGATTGCTGGTTTAGCCCTTAAAAAGTTAAGTTTCTTATTTATCTATTAGCATGCTCACTTAATCTTTAATAAAGTTTCCTTGTTACTCACAGTTCTGGGTCAGAGAGACTGAGATCTGGATGGGAGGGTTTTTCACTGGAATCAGGATTGTGTCTGTCCCTGTTCAGGCGCCAAATTGCTATGGTCCAGTCTAGCTCCTCTGAAGGCCTCAGAATAAGTCCTTGTCAGGATAAGGAAAAGTCCTTGCCCCACGTGTGGACGCCAATTGTATCGTGCTGTTGTCTCCAGAAGCTGACAATTGCTCTCTGGGAAGAGATCTGCTGTGTCAACTCAAATGTCTCTGACAGATGCTTCTTCCTATAGAGAACCATTGTCTCCAGACAGTTGCCATTAACTCTTGTCCAGAAAAGTGGCTTCCCTTCCTGCAGAGAGCCGCGTCAGGCCTGATGTAGAGTAGAGACTTCTCCTATCTCTAGAGTGCTGTCCTCTTTTATCCTCCCAGAGAATGGGCGTGGGATAATGCAAGGGCTTCTGGGAAGAAGTACTCCAACCAATGAGCTTGCTCCTCTTAGAATTCCTAAGGTGAAAACTACCTTTAAAGGCCCAAACCAAAGGTCTGAGCCAGAGAACTGTGAAGTCAACCTGAGTTCTCACCTTGTAATTGTCCAGAAAACCTGAATTCTCACCTTGTCACTGTCCAGACAACCTGAGTTCTCACCTAGTAATCCTAACAGTTTCTAAGAAAAAAAAAAACAGACTTAAACAAAAAAATTTGATCTACATCCACAATACTGAAGAGAAACAAAAAAAGGTACACAGAACCCCTTGAGAACTCTCTGTTGTGGATAGAAAGTCCGCAACCATAATTTGACTTTACTGATATAAAAAAAGGGGGGGTGTAGTAAAGGGAAGGGGATAGTATCAGAAAAGGGGGAAGGAGTGATAAAAAGAAGGAAACTACATCCCAGGAAGAGGCAAATAAAATATACCAAATCTGAGGGAATTTATAGAGGGGGAGAAATATTTTGTGAATCTTACTCTCATCAGAATTGTCTCAAAGAGTAAATAATTGACAAATTTGTTTTTCAGAGAATTCTCTCTCACCTGATTAAAAGGGGGAAGAGGAAAAGGGGAAAGGAAAAGGAGAATAAGGGAAGGGACTTGGAAGTAGGGGGGAGGGATACTAAAAAAAGGGAGGGCTGGGCTCACAAGGGGGATCTATAAATTAAATATCGGGGAAGGGGTTCAGGGGGGTCAAGGGAAAAATCATAATCTGGGGATAATATGATGGCAGGAAATACAGAATTAGTAATTTTAACTGTAAATGTGAATGGGATGAATGTTCCCATCATACAGAGACAGATAGCAGACTGGATCAAAAATCAGAACGCTACAATATGTTGTTTACAGGAAACACACTTAAAGCAGGGAGATACATACAGAGTAAAGATAAAAGGTTGAAGCAGAACGTATTATGCTTCAGGTATAGACAAAAAGCAGGGGTAGCCATCCTTATCTCAGATCAAGCAAAAGCAGAAGTTGATCTAATTAAAAGAGATAAAGAAGGAAACTATATCCTGCTAAAAGGTAGCATAAATAATGAAGCCATATCAATACTAAACATATATGCACCAAGTGGTATAGCATCTAACTTTTTAAAGGAAAAGTTAAGAGAATTGCAAGAAGAAATAGACAGTAAAACTATAATAGTGGGAGATCTCAACATTGCACTCTCAGATTGAGACAAATCAAATCACAAAACAAATAAGAAAGAAACTAAAAAAGTAAATAGAACATTAGAAAAACTAGGTATGATTGACCTTTGGAGAAAACTGAATGGCAATAGAAAGGAATATAATTTCTTCTCAGCAGTTCATGGATCCTATATAAAATTTGACCATATATTAGGACATAAAGATCTCAAAATTAAATGTAGGAAGGCAGAAATAATAAATGCCTTCTTCTCAGATCATAATGCAATAAAAGCTACATTCAGTAAAAAATTAGGGGCAAATAGACCAAAAAGTATTTGGAAACTGAATAATCTCATCTTAAAGAATGACTGGGTGAAACAGCAAATTATAGAAACAATTAATAATTTCACCCAAGATAATGACAATGATGAGACATCATAACAAAATCTATGGGATCCAGCTAAAGCCGTAATAAGGGGAAATTTTATATCTTTAGAGGCTTATTTGAACAAAATAGAGAAAGAGAAGATTAATGAATTGGGCCTGCAACTTAAAAAGCCAGAAAAAGACCAAATTAAAAAACCCCAACCAAAAATTAAACTTGAAATACAAAAATTAAAAGGAGAAATCAATAATATTGAAAGTAAAAAAAAAAAAAAACTATTGAATTAATAAATAAAACCAAGAGTTGGTTTTATGAAAAAGCCAATAAAATAGATAAACCTTTAGTAAATCTGATCAGAAAAAGGTAAGAGGAAAATCAAATTGTTAGTATTAGAAATGAAAAGGGGGATCTTTCCACCAATGAAGAGGAAATTAGAGAAATAATAAGGAGTTACTTTGCCCAACTTTATGCCAATAAATTTGATAATTTAAGTGAAATGGATGACTTCCTCCAAAAATATAGGCTCCTAGATTAACAGAGGAAGAGACAAATTGCTTAAATAGTCCCATTTCATAAAAAGAAATAGAACAAGCTATTAATAAACTCCCCAAGAAAAAATCCCCAGGACCAGATGGATTTACATGTGAATTCTACCAAACATTTAAAAAACAATTAGCTCCAATGCTATATAAACTATGTGAAAAAATAGGGGATGAAGGAGTCCTACCAAACTCCTTTTATGACACAGACATGGTACTGATACCTAAACCAGTTAGATTGAAAACTGAGAAAGAAAATTATAGACCAATTTCCTTAATGAATATTGATGCTAAAATCTTAAATAAGATATTAACAAAAAGACTACAGAAAATCATCCCCACGATAATACACTATGATCAAGTAGGATTTATACCAGGAATGCAGGGCTGGTTTAATATTAGGAAAACTATTAGTATCATTGACCATATTAATAATCAAATTGATAAAAACCATATGATCATCTCAATAGATGCATAAAAAAGCATTTGAAAAAATCCAACATCCATCCTACTAAAACGCTTGAGAGTATAGGAATAAATGGACTATTCCTTAGAATAATCAGGAGCATATATTTATGACCGTCAGTAAGCATAATATGCAATAGAAATAAACTGCAACCTTTCCCAGTAAGATCAGGAGTGAAACAAGTTTGCCCACTATCACCATTCCTATTCAATATAGTACTAGAAACGCTAACCTCGGCAATAAGAGCCAAGAAAGAGATTCAAGGAATTAGAGTAGGAAATGAGGAAATCAAACTATCACTCTTTGCAGATGACATTATGGGATACTTAGAGAACCCCAAAGATTCTGCTAAAAAGCTATTAGAAATAATTCAGAATTTTAGCAAAGTGGCAGGATACAAAATAAATCCACATAAATCCTCGGCATTTTTATATATCACTAACAAAATGCAACAGCAAGAGATACAAAGAGAAATTCCATTCAAAATAACAGTCGATAGTATAAAATATTTGGAAATATATCTACCAAAGGAGAGTCAGGAATTATATGAGCAAAATTACAAAACACTTGCCACAAAAATAAAGTCCGATTTAAATAATTGGAAAGACATTCAGTGCTCTTGGATAGGCCGAGGGAATATAATAAAGATGACAATACCCCCCAAACTAATCTATTTATTTAGTTCTATATCAATCAGACTCCCAAGAAACTATTTTAATGACCTAGAAAAAAATAACAACAAAATTCATATGGAAGAATAAAAGGTGGAGAATTGCAAGGGAACTGATGAATAAAAAGTCAGATGAAGGCGGTCTAAGTGTACCTGATCTAAAGCTATATTATATAGCAGCAGTCACCAAAACCATTTGGTATTGGCTAAAAAATAGAACGGTAGATCAGTGGAACACATTAGATACAAAGGACAAAAAAGGGTACATCTATAGCAATCTAATCTTTGACAAACCCAAAGATACAAACATTAGGGACAAAAATTCATTATTTGGAAAAAACTGTTGGGAAAACTGGAAATTATTATGACAGAAATTAGATATGGATCGACACTTAACACCATATACCAAGATAAGATCAAAATGGGTCCATGATTTAGGCATAAAGAATGAGATAATAAATAGATTAGAGAAACAGAAAACAGTCTACCTCTCAGACCTGTGGAGGAGTAAGAAATTTATGACCAGAGGAGAACTAGAGATCATTATTGATCACAAAATAGAAGATTTTGATTACATCAAACTAAAAAGTTTCTGTACAAACAATACTAATGCAAACAAAATTAGAAGGGAAGTAACAAATTGGGAAAATATTTTTAAAAGTAAAGGTTCTGACAAAGGTCTCATTTCCAAAATATATAGAGAACTAACCTTAATTTATAAGAAATCAAACCATTCTCCAATTGATAAATGGTTAAAGGATATGAACAGACAATTCTCAGATGATGAAATTGAAACTATTTTCACTCATATGAAAGAGTGTTCCAAATCACTACTGATCAGAGAAATGCAAATTAAGACAACTCTGAGATACCACTACACACCTGTCAGATTAGCTAAGATGACAGGAACAAATAATGATGAATGTTGGAGGGGATGTGGGAAACCTGGGACACTGATACATTTTTGGTGGAGTTGTGAAAGAATCCAGCCATTCTGGAGAGCAATTTGGAACTATGCCCAAAAAGTTATCAAACTGTGCATACCCTTTGACCCAGCACTGCTACTACTGGGCTTATATCCCAAAGAAATACTAAAGAGCGGAAAGAGACATGTATGTGCCAAAATGTTTGTGGCAGCTCTTTTTGTTGTAGCTAGAAACTGGAAGATGAATGGATGTCCATCAGTTGGAGAAAGGTTGGGTAAATTATGGTATATGAAGGTTATGGAATATTATTGCTCTGTAAGAAATGACCAGCAGGAGGAATACAGAGAGGCTTGGAGAGACTTACATCAACTGATCCTGAGTGAAATGAACAGCACCAGAAGATCACTGTACACTTCAATGCTATATGAAGAGGTATTCTGATGGAAGTGGATTATCTTCAACATAAAGAAGATCCAATTCACTTCCAGTTGATCAATGATGGACAGAGGTAGCTACACCCAGAGAAGAAACACTGGGAAGTGAATGTAAATTGTTAGCACTACTGTCTATCTACCCAGGTTACTTATACCTTTCAGAAGCTAATACTTAATGTGCAACAAGAAAATGGTATTTACACACATATATTGTATCTAGGTTATATTGTAACACATGTAAAATGTATGGGATTACCTGTCATCGGGGGGAGGGAATGGATAATTAGGAAAAATGAATACAAGGGATAATATTATTTAAAAAAGATTATTGTATAAATATGTTTACATATATTGAATATTGTATAGCATATATTGAATTGCTTACTATTTAGAGAGAGGGTGGGGGTGGAGGGGAAAATTTGGAACACAAGACTATGCAACTGTCAATGTTAAAAAAATAATGCATTCATATTTTTTGAAAATAAAAATTTTAATAAAAAAAAAGGAGACATTGGGAGATTCCTGGATTCTGATGACAAAGTACCCCCCTGCTTCTCTCAGAGGCTGCCATAATTGTGAGAGAGGGATGGGCTTCAGTCACAGCTCACCACTTATGATAAGCAATGCCCAGGAGAAATACAAAAATGCCATTTTACTGTCTATAATCTCATTAAACCAAGCCTGAAATCTGAACCAGAAAAAGAGGTCAGGGAATTTACATTGAGGGCAAACAGGCTCCTCTCTGAGCAGCAGAGGCCCCTTTCCTGAGCCAGAGGAGGCAATACTAAATGGTCTCCCCCTTGTTGAGGGCGGTAGCCCCTTGGTATTCCTTGTTTGATCTACAACTTCTTTTGGGACTTGGATCTTTGATACAAGATCTGGTCAAACTAGTCTTGGCTTATACCCAGCCCCCCACTGGATGTGAGCTGGCTTGGATAAAGCCCGCCAAAAATCTGTCCTTCTAGGAATTAACCTGAGCTCCGCCAATTACTTCTTCAAGCAGATAAAAAGAGCAAAGCTAGAATCATCTTTAGTTCAGAGATTTGAAAGATGCCAGCTAAGATGCTTGCATCAGAGATTCTCTGTCCCCTCCACTTTTGGCATTTACCTTCCTCTTTCTAATGCCTTTTACTAACCAGACCTTAACCTTGCTTCCAAACCCTGCAATAAACATCTTTTACCCAAAAACAAAAAAACAAAAACAAAAACAAACAAACAAACAAACAAACAAACAAACAAACAAAAAACCTGAGATATTTATGAACTTTGAACAAATAAATTTTGGATCATGTTTCTAGATCACTTAAGATGAAACATATTACTCACCAGAGAAGGATAGAGGGACAGAGACAGAGACAGACAGACACACAGACACACAGAGAGATGATAAATTATAGGAATAGAAATATACATTGTTTAGACATGGATACTTTGTGGATTTGTTTTAATTATGCTTATTTATTACAATTATTTTCCCTCAATTTTTATTAGAGAGATTAAAAAAAAAAACATTGATAAATTTTAAAAGAACATTAAAATTGTCTAAAAAAATCAAAAGCTGAGAAGATTCAAAAAGAAGCACAGATAAGATAGGCAATTTTTTATGTAACCCATAACATTTATTACATTTTTTAAAAATCAATCATTATGGAATGCAGACTTATAATTTCTTTCCAACTCCTTTTGTGGGTATATATGTTTTTGTTCATATATATGTGTGTGCTTAAAGACTATGCCTTTCAATTATTAGAAACATAAATAACACATTTCTATAATTTCTATGTAGTTAGAAAGATATGAGATTATTACTGAAATGTTATCAGGAAATTATACTTGATAATCAATTTTTAAATAAATTAGTTTCCTACTTTTTAAATGGAAACTTTTCAGTTGAGCAAATAACCATGTTTGTTGTCTATGTATTTCATTAATATTTCTAATATCCAAATTAGAAATCATTCTGCCACATCTGTTTCAGTGTCACTGGATATTACCATCAGAGCCTTAAGTGCCAAACCGTTAATATGAACCTCTTAAAACTTGCTGTACAGCCATTCATCCATATCAAGATTTTGAATCATTCTTGTAAGACACAGTTTTTATTCATTCTGTACATATTGCCTCATCTGTTAGTCATACTTGCCAATTCCTACATCAAGAATAACCAGAAATGTTTATTGCCCCAGGTGCATTTTTTTTTGGCATTGGCACTCAGACATTGCTTCCTCCTTCTTGAAATGTTGATATTTATTTTAAGCTATTATGAATATAAAGTCACTCTTAAATGACAAATTGCCAAATGACTGACATGTTTACTTCTCTACCAAACATTGAGTAGCAAAACTTTGGGAAGACTGGATATGCATAGTTCCTGTTTAACCTTCTCCTCTAGAAGGTGCTCTTCACTTGCTATACCTGTGTTTAATTTACCTGAGAAACAGAAGACATTCTCTGTGATACAATGATCATGACACCGATTTTAATGTGGTAAAAATTCCTAATTCACTGCAAGGTACAGGAGTTCTAACTTTAGTGAACAGAAACAAGGGAACACTAAATGTACTTAAACCAATTTCAGTCATAGCCAATGAAAAATCATTTATTATATATCTAACAGCTTGGGTTCATCCTATTTCTACTTTTGAAATTCAGAAACAGTAAAAGAAAAGATTTCTGAGCATATTTTATTGAATAATTCCATCCAAAAACTAGAATGAGAAATGGATTTTAAAGTCTGACTTGATTTTGATGTAATAAAGAACCTTTATCTGAAGAGGTAGATTGAAATTAAAGTGTTTTACTATCTTATAATCTAATGTTAACCATAAAGTTTTATGTCCAGTAACTTAGCTTTTTAAAGTTCCTTAATGCTGTTATATTAAGATGACTACTGTACCTAATTTTATATTCCATAATAAAAAACTTGTGCTAAGAAATCAGTCATCTTCTTAACTCTTAATAAAATGGAAAATGTCCTGAATTGTACAGTATTGGATTTTATGCACTATAATAGATAATGTGGTTGATTATCATGTTTAATATGAATATTGATTCAAGCTTGAAAGTATTCCTTTTTTCCATATTTTTATAATACCAGTGAAATGTTAATTATAAATTTAACACATTTTCTAATAGATTCATAAAATTCAAATATCATTTAATGATGAATAAATGTTGACACTGCGTAATAGATCTTCATTTTGATAATGAAAAAGCATTTTTAGTTTTATCATTGGAAAAATAAATAAGTATCCCACAAGTACTTCATATAAACATTCCCTTATCTTTTTTATACTCAGATTTCTATCTTACTAAATATAACATATATTTTAAACACCATAGCTTTGGTTAATCAATATAATCCTGCTGTCTCACTTTGGAGATTGTTTGAGGAGTAACTTAGGCAGAGTATTACAAGGGAAGAAGAAGAAAAAAAAAAGTCTCAGGGAGACTTTATTGTTTAAATACTCTTCGAAGATATATCATGTCATTAGGTCCTTCAAAAGAGGCAACTTAAAAGAGTGATTCTTTTTTTCACCTAAATTACTCTTTAGACCACAAACAGAAGATAGGCACTTAAGTTTAGAAGATGATCAAAGTAAACAATGGAACAGATTCTATAATAGCCAGAAAAGCTTGAGAAACTGATTGGCAAGACAGAGACATAGAGTCCACCTGCTCACATATGGTCTACTAAATTGTTCAATTTGATTCACCACTGTATCACATATCCTCAACTGTGTCTTTATTTTTTAAAAAATGTCCTCTAGAGAATTAATTCTTTGTATGAACTCTGGAACAATACATGCTTGCTAACTTTTTAAAACGAGGTCCTAATTCAGTTAAGTAATCAAAATTGTGATCTGGGTCTGAAATGCTTGACTCCAGAGAGCTAAGAGACCCAGCCAGTGACCCTGTTCCCTCAAAAGCATAAGTCTGAAGAGAATCAAAGGGAGGTGCACAAGGATCTGTATTGGCTTCTTCAAGCTTGGCCAAAATGAATTCTTTGAACACAGCACTGTCTGGGCCCACCTGCAAAGATTGTCTATATAGACTCCTGATTTCAGTGGTGATATTCTTCCGAGTCTTTTTTGTTCTCATTACAGTGCGGGTCCTCAGTGCTGCAATATCAAAAGCCTCTGTATCTTCTTCTCCACCTCCTTCATCGTCATATGAAACAATATTCTCCCTAAATTCTTCACACTTTTCAGAAAATAGATCCTGCTTCTGTCCTTGCTTTAGGCCCAGGATCATGAAGATAAATACTAGAAAAAACAAAACAAAACATGCAAACACAGAGGAAGCATAATTAAAGTTTGTAATATGTTAAAAGGACAAATCTTGGTGTTACAAATTCAAACTATAAATGTTGCTTTATAGAGTGGGAATTTTATGAACATAAATTAAACAGATTTTCTGGTGAACAGCTAACTATACAGACACTGGTAAAATGGATTAAGGAAATTTAGTAATTTTTTTTTTGGCTGATAGTTTAGTGTAATGAGCCTGTCTTAGTATATCTGCACTATTTTGGGGTGGTTGGTTTTATAGAAGAAGATTGATAATCTGCTTAACATTTAATTTCTTTTCTATCCATCAAAATTCAAAGAAAAGAGAAAAGAAAGCAACTGTCTTCTTTATCTTCTATATGCATTTGTGACTTTAAATATCCTTAGTCCTGCATTATAATTTTTTTTTGAATTGTATTCATTAAAGTTTTGTTTTGTTTTTTTCCCTAAATGGAAGAGCATTATATGGTACACTAGATTTTGAAATGGCATATATCTCATATATTTATATAGATTACTTTGTGAAATAACACTTTTTAAAAGCATTTCCATTGTTGTCTTTAGTGAACTGATAAATAAGAAATTTTAATATGAAAAAGAACAAACAAAAACAAACAGATCTCAATCTTGCCTTCAGAACTTAACCAATAAACTGTGCTGAACTAAAGAACTTTCATACAAAGAACTACTATTTATAATTGCCTGGATAATAACAATGATCGAAAAAATTTAAGGGAGCCATTTTGACAGATCTCTATATACCAAATATTCTAAGCAAGGTACAATATAAAGCTTTCAAAATATGGAGATCTAACAGAAGCTACAAGGTGAGATAAAACTCATTTCCCATATATGCTAGTGGAGTTATTCTGAAGATAGTTTCAATAAACCTGTAGGAAATGAAAACATATCCCAATATTTTATTTAACGAGAAAATACTTATCCACTTTTGCAATTCTTCATAACACATTAAATACAAAATAACAATGGTTGAATTGTGATGCCTCAGGATCATTTCTGAGCTCATTAAAGTAACAACATTCCTAGTAATGACAATGATAATTATTAAAAAAAAAAAACAATTATATATAGAATTTATGCATTGTAAAGCATTTTGTAAGCTTTTATTTGACTAGATTAAAGTAAATATATATGAAAAAGCTTATAACAATTGCAAAATTAATGATTTTATATATTTCCCCCTCTCTAACCTTTATTCCTCATTTCTCCATGCAAAATGTCATTAAATATGGCATTTTCTTATGAAAGTAGCCCCACCTTGCCTATAAATTGCCAGTCTATTATATTTATACATGTTCTTTCTTTATATTTTTTTGGGTACAGTAGCTTCTTAAGGACACTAAATATTATATTTTCTGTTATCCAGTTCATAAAGTTTCTTCCTACATGAGAAATTAAGAATTCTCCCTTCTCACTAACCACTAGTATAAGAGATACTAAAGAAAGTGCTGAATTTATAGACATGTATTTTTATTTTTCCTTATTTCTGTATTTTTCTTTACCAAATTCTCCATTTGTTCTGTATTTACCTTCTTCCTATTATTTTTTCCTTTCCTTTTATTGTGCTTCTTATACACTTGTAATGAGAATCAAATTGTAGTAGAAAGAAAATATGCTTTTATATAGATTGTTTGCCTTTATAAAGTTGTGTGCCTTTAGAGCAGGTCTTGATTATAGCATCACTAAAATTGAAAGAATACTGTTTACTTCTTGAAGGTAGATTAATAATCTTTTGATGTCCTCACAAGGAGCAATAATTATACTATTCTTTTGTTTATGTCATACTCTTTAACAATTTCATTTGTTATTTTCTTGACAAAGATAAAGATATTATTTGACTTTTCTTTCTCAATATATGAGCCTAGATCTCTAACATGATACCATTCTCTCAACTTCCATATTTTTCCCATGCTTGAATTCTGATTGTTTTAGATAAAATATTTATAGTTGTTATGATGTTATACATTATTAAATGGAACATTGAATAAATAGCTAGAACTGAAAATAGGAAGATATGAGTTCAAATCTAGCTTCAGGTATTTTCTTATGTGATCCTGGACAAATAACTTGATTTATTTTTTATCAGTTTCATTATCTGCAAAATGGGCATAATAACACTTATTGTTCAGGATTTTTAGGAGCATCAAAAGGTTATGTAGCTAGACAGTGCTTCATTATCCAAAGTAAATTTATATAATTTCATATGTTATAACAGTAAGACAAATATATCCTTGCTCCTATTAATCATTTGTATTGTACTTAAAAAGATTAAAATAATTTTAACTATTTGAATTTTGTCATTTTATCAAAACAAATGATATCACAAAGCAATGTTGCATTACTCACCTAATACTATTAGTATACAGGCCAAAATAGCAATTAAATACTCTGTACTGAAACCCAGAGAAAATGTAAGAGCTCCGTATGTGCAGGCCTGGGAACCACCATTCTCATCACACTCACAGGCATGGATAGTAAGAGTATTTGTACTTGTAAGTGATGGGATTTCATTGTCCGAGATTAAAATTGGTAAGTAGAAGACAGGCTGTTCTTGACGGCTAAAGCCACTCCTACTGGTCAGAATTCCAGCTGTGTTATCTAAAAATTAATACAGAATTAGCAATTCTTTCTTTCAAAGAAAATCAAAAAGTAATACAATTCATCTAAAGATAAAAAAAGGCAAAAATAATTTTAATAAGACAAGGTATATTGTACAAAAAGGAATCTATATCAATTAGATAACAACCTTAATCATAATTTTGAAAATATGGTAATACATTTTAAATTATTTTTCAAAGTGCCATTTTCACTGCATAATTATGTGAACCATAAAAATAACATTTTACAAACTGCACATCATGACTTGAATGGTCACAAAAATTAAACAAGGGGCAACTAGGTGGATAGAGCACCAGCCCTGAAATCAGGAGGATCTTAGTTCAAATCTTCTCTCAGACACTTAACACTTCCCAGCAGTATGACCCTGTGCAAGTCATTTAACCCTCAATTGCCTCAGGGGAAAAACACTAACTAAATAAAAATAAGATTAAAGTGAAATATTTTTATTATATAACTTGACTTAATTATTATTTTCTCTGATACACTTGAATATTAACCACTTCTATTCAAACACATAGAAACTTTCTTATATCTAGCTATATCAGTATGCCTCAAGTCCTATTATTATTAATAAATTATCCAGTCAAAAGTGTTAAAATAATATGAAGAAAAACACTTGGAATCCAGTTATTGTTGGTTCTGAAAGAATAGATGACTTCTTATAAGACAATTAAAATACTTTATTTAAAATTAGGATAAAGAAAACTTTCTTATTTAATATATAAATGACTTTTGAAAACGTAATCACATTGAGTTGCCTAAATGACTAATCATCTATATGAGACATGTAGTTTAGTAGAGTTTGAAACTCATCATCTTTGAATATCAAAAGTTTTAAGCATTTTCCTCCGGTGTAATTTAGTTTGCTGTAGAACAAAGTTTTCTTGTCAGATTAGATTGAAATAATGTCCCCAGTAATAAAGTATTTTGGCCTTTGAACTGATATCAGAATTGTCTATCAATAAAACACACAGAAAAAAGCCTTCACATGGGATAATCAAGAATCCCTGCTTATTCTTTAAATGCTATGATAATTTAAATAAAATAATAAAATCCTTTCATATTTATGTACAGTGGAGAGAACATTTATTCTAGTGTAATGAGACCTAGCTAGGTTCAATTTCAGTCCTTGATAAACAATATTTATGTTCCCTTGGATAAATCATTAAATTACTTTTTTTAAATTTTTCTCATCTGTAAAAAAAAAGATTTTATAGGCCAAATGTCTTCCAAAGAATCTTCTAAGTTTAGTGTCCTATGACCTTAAACAATATGATTTTTATTGTTGATATTCTATTTTAACATATAATTCTGTTCATATATATTTTTAAAGAACCAGAGGATAGTTTCTATTATATTTTATTTAATAAAGTTATAAAACTAAATGGCAAATTTTTTGTTTGTTTTTTTGACATGTTAACTAATAGGGGTAGCAAAATCAAGGATACTTCAAGTTACTAAAGTATCATGCTTTTTATAAATATTAATTATATAATTAAGGCAGTTATAGTAAAGTCAGTTATACAACATATATTTTATCTCATTAGATTTTTAAATGGTTGATTATATAATTTTATGATAAAACCAATTTGTTTGAATATATTGATTTATGCAATTGAAAAGGACAATTATTAGATCACTTTCTCCTTTTCTTTTCTTTTCTTTTTTTTTTTTTTTTTTTTTTTTTGAGAACTAGTCTTCAAATTGAAAGTGGTGTAAGAGTCAGAAGAATTCATTGATAGTTCTTTTGGTTTGATTTGTTTTTTTTTTTTTTTTTGTCATTTTTAAGATATAGCCATAACAATTCCAGAGACAATTATAGCCATTCATTAATGATTACAAATGCCTTTTAATCTATCAACCCAACATATCTTAGAAATGCATACATGGTAGTACATGTATGCATGTTTGTATGCATTCATACATATATGTGATGAATAAATGGGTGGATAGATGGCAGAACTTCTATTAGTATATAAAGGACCCAGTTTCTTTTCCATTCATTGTTCTATAACATATAAAAACACAGAATTGTTAAGAAATTATGAAAATAACAACAATAGCAACAACAAACCTTTCTCCTTTGGATGCATTTTAAGAAAAACAGTCCTCATAATTCAAAGTATTATATTAAACGTGTCATTTCTCCATTTTTATTCATTTCCCTGTCACCTAATTTCCAACATTGTATTGCAATAAGAGAAAACAATTTGAAAAATATCACTTTATAATGTCCATTACATGCATGCATATTTCATGAAGAGAGGTATGAAAGGCTACATGTGAGTGACACTACCTTGATTATCTCTAACAGTAAAACTCAAGTTGCTTGTGGCTTCTGTAGACAGATTGAAGGAAAACCGATGGTCTTCTACAGAAGCATCCCTATCAACAGCACTGATCGTCTGAATTAGCTGTAAAATAAATCAGATAAACAATAAACCTCCCAAAATGGCTTATATACACCACCAATTCCTCATCTCCATATATATTGTTTCAAAACTAAAATAGAAACCACTAGAGAAACAACTTTGTTTTTAACTTAATATTAAAAAGTATCTAAATACTACCTATTATGATCTGCAAATGTTTTCCTACCTTTATTAGTAGTATAATATTCAGGGTTGTTGGCTTTTTAATATATTTTATAAAGTGCTACTCTACTCTAGGTTTTCTGTTGATTTAAGAAAAGAAAGCAATTAAAAACTTGAGGACAAAGCAAATCATTTCTCTTGACCATCAATTTCTAGCATAAACCTGTCATATTAAATCATCAATTTTTAAAAATATATATTTAATAGCATGAAAAGAAAACTGATAAAAACATGAACAAAATATCTCCAAAGTATCTTATTTTCTCCAAGACATGAAAAAGTAATTCAAATGGACTACTGTTGTCAAAGAAATACATCAAAATGGCAAATATGTGTATATATATTATATATGCATATTATATACATATATTCATAAACAATGTTTATGTATCATAAATATAATATAAATATACATTCTTATATGCGTATATACATATTAATACTAAAAATTAAAATGTGAATCAAATAAATTATTATTTTTAAGGATTTTAGAAATCAATATATCACAATAGGCCTTACTTAGAAGATCAGAAATTCAAATGTGTTTTTTAATAGTCGTATCATTTAAACTCAAGAACAACAACCATTATAGACATGAAATGATTCAAGCACCTTTTTATGAACAAATTTAAATGATTTTATCACATTCACGAAAGTATCAATTAAAATGAAAATGAAAAATTTATAAGAAGATCAATAGGAAAGACAATTTATTTTTCATTATCTATAGTTTATTTCTATCAATCTATGTCAAAGCAATAATGAAGGGCACATTGTGGTCATATTATTCACTACTAAGAACCAGTGGACAGAGTTTCAGTTAGTAATAATTTGTAAAGTCCTCTTTGTCTTTGAGGGTAACATTCTTATATGGTTCTGGCTTATTGTTTCCCTATGATGTGGACATTGAGAATTTGGGTATAACACTTATATGAGGCATCTGTTAGCTGATTCCTTAAAATGGCAAGTTTAGTTTGTTTTATGAAATCAAAAAAGTTTGCTCTCTTCTATCTCTTTCCTCAGACCACACATTGAATTAACTTTACTCTGCCTGTTTTTGTCAGTGGATATATTTTCCCTTGAAGTCCACCTAAAATGTTATCTCTCTTCCATTAAATTTTCCATATCATCACAATTTATCCCCAAGAATAAACTTTTTTCTTCCAAAATGTTTCTGTCCCCTCTAAATCTGTCTAGATTATATTAATCTTATTTTCATTGTATTTATTCAAGTACTTATTCCATGAAAATATAGGTTCTTAACAGCAGAGACTGTACTATACACATATTTTTATCTTCAAAATGTAGCAAGACACCTTGCTTGTGGGAAGGCCTTAATTGATATTTGCTCACAATTGAAACTGAATCAAGTATCTACAATGCCCAAAGAAAATGGGCAAGAAAAAAAAAAAAAAGGAAGCACTAAGCATATGCCAGATACTGTGCTAATGATATATAATGTTATCCTCACAAGAACTCTGGGAGATAGTTTTTATTATTATCCTTATTTTATCTTTGAGGCATATCAATGTCATGATTTGTCCAATGTTACAGCTAGTAAATATTTAAGGCCACATTTGAATACAAATCTTCCTGACTAAAGTTCCAGAGCTATGAATAATTGGAAATTAAGGGGATGTGCATCAATTGGAGAATGGCTGAATAAATTGTGGAATGTGATTATGATGGAATAGTATTGTTATATAAGAAATGATGAACAGGGCAATTTCAGAAAAACCTGGAAAATTCTACATAAACTCGATCAAAGAGAAAAGTGATAGCAATGTTGTGGGATGATCAGCAGTGAACAATTTTGCTATTCTTAGCAATACAATGGTCCCTGACAACTCTGAAGGATTTAGTGAGAAAAATGCTATCCATAACCAGAAAGTAAATAAATAAATAAACAAACAAACAAACAAATAAATAAATGAATGAATGAATGAATGAATGAATGAATGAACAGATAAATAAATAAATGGACAGTTAGATAGATAGATAGATAAATAAATAAATAAATAGATGAATAGATGAATGAATGAATGAATGAATAAATAAATGGATGAATGAATGAATAAATAAATAGATAGATAGATAAATAATTGAGTGAATGAATGAAAAAATAAATAAATAAATAATGAGCAAACAAGCAATTACTTAAATAAATAAATAAATAGATAGATAGATAGATAGATAGATAAATAAATAAATAAATAAATAAATAAATGAATGTTGTCTCTACCTATAAGTTGAAGGGCACTCTCTTTGTGTATGTGGGTGTTTCTGTGGGTGTGCCCATGCCTCTGTATCAGTCTGTCATTATTTCTGTGTGTGTGTGTAAGTGTGTCTTGCTCTTAGTCTCTCTTTAATTTATTTCTCTTGGGGGATGGGGGAAATCTATAATTTTTTTCACAATATGACTGGTGGAAATATGGTGGAAATAACTTCACAAGTACCTTCTTAAAGGGGTTGGAGTAGGAAAGAAAGGAAACAATTTTTAACTCAGTGTTTTGAAAACAAATGTAAATTTGTTTTACATATATTGAAAAAATATGAAATATGAAAAATTGAAGGAATAAAGACATATAAATAGAACAAATTCATCAGAAAGATATTGAAAATGTTAATAATTTTTAAAATGTTGATTTTAAGAAACTCTAATTTAAAACACTTTCTTCTACTATGAATTGCACTAATTAGTTTTGGAAATTTTTGGGGAAAAAACACTCTAATTTCTTACTTGTCAATTACTGAAATGATTACATTTGATTTCTTAACCTTAAGATCATCTGGAAGATATATGAATGAGAGGTGTGATGTAATCCTCTCAAGAAAAAAAAATTCATAAGAGTGATCAGTTTTTTCTTTTTCTCCAGTTATTCATTCTTCTCAAATGTTTGAGGGGGTAAGAGAAAGACCTCCCCCTCACATACACAGGGCACTCACACACACACACAAACACAGAGCATATATACATGTGTGTATATATATATATATATATATATATATATATATATATATATATATATATAGTGTTTGTGTTTCATATATTATATGACTATTTTTAAGCCTTATTTTTTAAAGAATATAATTTCCTAAAGAGGATGGATTGTCTTTCCTTCTGTATTAATATCTCCAGATTGTAATTTTATTATTCTTTTTTTCCTGAGGCTAGGGTTAAGTGACTTGTCCAGGGTCACACAACTAGGAAGTGTTAAGTGTTTGAGATCAGATTTGAACTTTGGTCCTCCTGAATTCAAGGCTGGTGCTCTATCCACTGCACCACCTAGCTGCCCCAAGATTGTAATTTTAAATACTATAGGGAGCAAGATAATTCTGGGGACACTATGGCTGGGGGAAGGGAGGGCCTTAGTCATAACTTAGGTAAGGAGAAGACTACCTGAGAGAAATAGACAAAATTCTGCAAATAAAATATAAATAGGCCTGGGGCCCAATTATCTATAAGTTGGAATAAAAATAAAAATAAAAATTATAGTACTAAACTCTTTCTAAAAGGAAATGAAATAAAATAAAATTGTGTAAGCAAAGGAAAAAGACCTCAACCATAAATAATTTCTATGGTGTAAAAGAAGACCTAGATTCATATACATAGGAAAAAAGTAAGATTTTAAAGTCACTCTTACCTCAAAAAACAATGTGAAATGATTTCAAGGCCAAAATAAATTCTTAGAAAAAAAATTCAAAAAGCAAATAAGAGATATTGAGGAAAATTTTGAAAGGAAAAAACAATCCAAGAAACTCAAGCAAATTATGAAAATTCAACCATTGGAAAAGCAAAAAAATCCCGAGGAAGTCAATAACTCCGGGAAAAATGGATTTGGGCAAGGGTAAGTGAATAGCATTAAAAGACGTAAAGAAAATAATAAAACAAAATCAAAATGATGAAACAATGGAAGAGAAGTTAAATATTCATTAGAACTATAACTGGAGAATTGAACAAAAAAAGAAAATAAAAGAATTTTTTGATTACTTAGTTATGATTTTAAATAAAATTGATACAATATTACAAGTAATTACAAGCAAAAATGCCTTCTAGAATAAGAGGAAAAATTTTATTTATATCTATGCACACACACATAAACACGCACATGCATATACAAAGACATTATCTATCTATCTAAATAGGAATTTAGAATAGAATTCAGTGGAAAATGTTCTTAAGAACAAGAAGAAATGTATGGAAAACATTAAAGACAAATTATATATCAGATTCAAAACTATATTACAAAACAACAGTTATCAAAACCTAAGAAATAGAGTAGTTGATAAATAGAATAGGTTAGGTTCACAAGACTCAATAGTCAATGACTCCAGTGATCTGGTATTTTATAAACCCAAAGACCATAGCTTCTGGCATAAGAACTCACTATTTGACAAAAAATCTCTGTGAAAATTGGTAAATAGTATGGCAGACACAAACCATTGACTAACACCTAACACCCTCTAGCACGATTAGGTCAAATGTGATCATGATTTAGAGGTAACAAGTAACACTATTAGTAAACTAGAACAAAGGATAGTCTACCTTTTAAATCTGTGGAGAAGAAAGGAATATGTAGCTAAAGAAAAACTACAGTACTTTGTGGAATGAAAAATGAATAATTTTGATTATATTAAGTTAAAAATCATCAGCATTTCTTACATTACTGACAAAGCACAGTGGCAAGAGATAGAGAAATTCCATTTAAAATAAGTGTACACAAAATTAAAAAAAAAAAATTGGATGGCTATCTGCCAAGACAAACTCAGGAACTATAAGAACACAATTACAAAACACTTTGCATGCAAATAAAGTCATTTATAAACAAATGGAAAAATATCAATGTGTCATGGGTAGGCCAAGCATAGGCTACCTAGTGTAATTGTTCAGTGCCATACCAATCTAACTGCCAAAACTTATTTTATAGAACTAGAAAAAAACAATAACAAAATTTATGTGTAAGAATTAAAGATCAAGAATATGAAGGAAATTAATAATAATAAAAAAAAATACTAAGGATGGTGACTTAGAAGTACCAGATCAAAAACTATATTGTAATGCAGCAGTCACCAAAACCATCTTGTACATGCTAAGAAATAGAATTGTAAATCAGTGGAATAGGTTAGATACACATGACACAATAATCAATTACTATAATAATCTTGTGTTTGATAAACCCCCAAACTCCAGTTTTTGAATAAAAACTATTTCATAAAAGTTGCTGGGCATCTCACATCAAAACAAGATCAAATGTGAACATGATTTAAACAGACTAGATGACACTAAAAGCATATTAGGATAGCAAGGGATAATTTATCTATAAGGTCTTTGGAGAAGGGAGGATTCATGGCCAAAGAAGAACTAAAGATATTACAAAATGCAAATTGGACAACTTTGATTACATTAAATTATAAAGGTTTTCCACAAACAAAATCAACACAGCCCACATTAGAAGGGAAGCATAAAGCTGGCAAAATTTCTTTTTACATACAATGTTTCTGATAAAGAAAGCTCTCATTTATAAAACATGAATTAGAATATGTCATTCCCCTATTGATAAATGGGCAAAGGATATGAAGAGACAATTTTTAGATGAAGAAATTGAAGCCATCTATAGCCATATGAAAAAATACACTCTCAATCACTATTGATTAGAGAAAAGTAAATTAAAACAAATCTGATGTATCACCTCAAACATCTCATATTGGCTAAGATGATAGGAAAAGTTACGATAATTGTTGAAGGGGATGTGGTAAAACTGGGATACTAATGTTTTGTTGGTGGTGTTATGAAATAATCTAACCATTCTGGAGAGCAAAGAATTATGACCAAAGAACAATAAAACTATCCAAACACTTTGAACTAACAGTGCCACTACTGGGTTTGTATCTAAGAAAATCACAAAGGAGAGAAAAGGACTCATGTGTGCAAAAATGTATGTAGCAATTATTTTGTGGTAGCAAAGAATTGAAAAATGAGTGGATGCTCATCAATTGGGAAATGGCTGAATAAATTAGAGTATGTGAAAGTTCTGGAATATTATTGTTGTATAAAACTTATGAACAAGCTGGTTTTAGAAAGGCCTGAAAATTTTACATAAACAGATGCTGAGCAAAACAAAAAGAACCAGGAATACTTTGTATATAGTAATAGTATGATTGTGTAATGATCAAATATGATTCTTCTAAGTGATTCATGATCTAAGGCAATCTCAATAAAGTTTGGATAGAAAAGGCCATCTGCATCCAGAGAAGGAATTGTGGAAACTGAATGTTAATCAAAACATGTTATGTTCACTTTATTTTTTTCCCTTCTATTTTTTTCTCTCATAGTTTTCCCCTTTTATTTTGTTTTATTTCATTTCAAGGGCAATGACTACTACTACTACTACTACAAAAATACTATTCCTATTCCTACTTCATCTAACAGTCTCTATAACATATATATATATATATATATATATATATATATATAAACTTGAATTTGGCAGTTACAAATATATGTGTGTGTATACATATATATATATATATATATATATATATATATATATGTGTGTGTGTGTGTACATATATATATGTATATACATATATATATATATATGTGTATATATATATATATATATATATATATATATATAAATAAAATCTGAGTATTAGCATAAAAGAAGATGAATATTTTTGTTGTTGTTCAGTCATTCAGTTGTGTACAGCTCTTCTTTACCCACAGAAACCAAAGCATATCAATACTATCCGTTTTATATTCTTGGCAAAGACACTGGAGTGACCTTATTGTACTCTGATTATTTTAAACCCCCATATCCTATGCTATTCTTCCTTCCCACTTTACTACTTTCCCATTAATCTATACCTGTTGTTTCATTACTATTTTTCTACACTCCATTCTATATGTCACCTTAGCCTTCATCATTTGTGTATTAATCTATAGACCTTATCCCATTGTCATAACTCTACACATCTTTCTATAACTCTCCTCATTCTATTTCTTCCCTCCTTATTTATTTTTAGATTTTGGTACACATATCCCTGTACATATCTAGTGTTGCCTGCTTAACTCATTCTTGAATGCAAGTAGTTTTTTTAGAATTGTGAGCCCTCCACCCCACTCTAATGCTTTTTTGTCTATTCTTCCTCTGTACCTCATTTGTATAACATAATTACTATTTGTTTATTTTTTCCTAGACAGTTTTGCTTTTTAGAGTCAGATCATACTCAAATTTGATCCAATATTTCTTTTGAGTCACCCAAATACTGTTATCAATCTTAAATATATGGTATACATTCCCATGTAAACATAAACAATTTGTCTATGTCAAGTATTTTTTTTTGAAATTAATCTTTGACATTGGCTCTTATATGTTAAAATTTTCATTAAGTTCATATTTGGTTGAGACAAAGTCCTGAAAATCTGAAAATTCACTGAATATGCATTTTTTCATTCAGTATAATGGATAATTTTGTTGGATATGATACTTTTGGTCACAGACCTAATTTTTTTGATTACTGGTACCTATGATTCAGAATTTCAGGCTTTATTGTGGCTGCTGATAGGTCCTTTATAATTCTAATTGTAGTTCCAGAATATTTATTTATTTTTCTTATTTACTGCTAAATTTGCTATTTGATCTGAGATTTTTGAAATTAAGCAAAACTATTACTATTTTTTTGTGTTTGTTTTTGTTTTTGTTTCCCCCCACAAAGGATCTTTTTGAAGTGATGATTGGTAGACATTTTTCTATTTCTACTTTGTCCTCTTCACTCCAGGGCAATTTGCTTACACTATTTATGGGCAATTTGCTTACACTATTTATTGCATTATTGTGACAAGGTTCTTTTTTGGTCATGGTTTTCATATAATACAATTCTTATATTTTCTCTTCTTGATCTTTTCTATTGTTTTTCACATCAGATATTTCAATTCTGTTCCACTTTTTCATTCTTTATATTTTGCTTTTTTAGTTCTTATTATTTTATAGGTTCACTTTTTTCCTTTTGCCAAATTCTAATTTTCAGAGAATTATTTTCTTCTTCTTTTCCAGTTGATTAACTTTTATTCCCATAATCTTCTTATCTTTCTTGGATGGTTTTTCATATTTTTTTTATTTATTTATTTTAGTTTTTTTCATTTGATTTTTAAAGGCTTTTTTGAGTTCTATAAATTTTCTCATTTAGCATTTTCTCATTTAATCATTTAGCATTACTTTTTGTGGGAGAAAAAGTATTTTTCACTCTACTGTCTTCTTCTGAGGATGAATACCAGTGTTCCCTATTTCCAAAATAAGTTTCTATTGTTGGATTCTTTCTTCCTTATTCATTGATTTTTTTTTAAATTAGAAGTACTATTATAAGCATCTCTAATAATGGGTTGCTTCTAGCTTCATTTTTGCTCACTTTTCTGTTCTTGAACTGCAAATCAAAAGCTCCACTCTCGAGAAACTGCCCCCAGACAACAGCTTTCCTGAACTACAGCACTGGATGTGCTGGTCCTTTCTTGTTCAGGGCCAAGTCTCAACAGAAAAACTGAGCCTGACATTTGTAATCAGCAGAAGATCCCTCAGCCTTCCCCGACCCTGTGACTCTCTATGCTATACAAATGGTAGGAGTTCCTGTGTTCAAGTTGAAGCTATAGTCAAACCTTGCTAGGCCCAAGCTGTCCACTTGTTATTTCTGTGGAGCTATCCTGGAATTGTTTGCACTTCACATTGATTAATCTGAGAACTGAAGTCTTTCATGGAGTGTTCTTGTTGTGCCCCAAGACTTTTTGTTTTTAACAAGGCCATGTTTACCCTGAGGTATACATTTGAAATTTTCTGACCTACAACACTGTCTTCCTAGAATCCTCCTAAAATTCATTTTTGTGTATGCTATTTTTATTCACATTTTAAGATGAGGAAAATAAGACTGAGAACAATTAAGTGTCTTGCTCAGGATCACAAATTAATAAAAGGGAGAAGATTCAACCCCAGGTATTCCTAAGTTATGTGTTACTAGGGAAGTTATCTACCATAGTCTTTTCTTTCCTTATGAATAGATTCTTCAAACCATGTGCTTTTTGCAACAGCCTTCTTGTTTTACTGCCTAGATAATGTCATCTATTAGTTGTAGTTTCATATAGAATTCTAAGCAATACTTTACAAAAGATGAAAGGAAGCATACAATTTTTAAAGTTCCTGCTCTGGACTTAGCAGGTACATGCTACAAAGATCTTGGATTATCAACAAAACACACTGAGGTAAATGCTAGTATTATTTTCATTATTCAGTAGAAAAAAACTGAGGCAGATAGTAGTCAACTGACTAATCTAGGGTCAAGCAAGTAATGTGTCTAAGGCAGGACTTAAAGGCAAGTTTTAACTACAGGCCTAGCACTCTAATTACTGCACCACCTACCTGTCTCAAAAAAAAAAAAAAAAAAAAAAAAAAAAGAAAGAAAAAGAAAAGAAAAGGAAAAAAAAAGACTGTCTTTCTAACTATGTGTAGATTTACTGCTTAACCTAAGAAAGTGTATTGAATAAATGCCAAATTTCTTTGTATATGAATTATACCAATTCTAGTATTCAAAAGAGGCAAGTAGAGAATGCAGTAGTTATAGCTCTGGATCTTAAGTTAGAAAGATTTAAATTCAAATCCTTCTCTAATCACAACTATTTCCTGAATTTCTGTTTAACTCAATTTTCTCACTGGTAAAATAAAAACAATAATAGCACCTACATTACAATATTGTTCTAAAGATCAAATGAGATAACATGTAGAGTACTTTGCAAGCCATAAATTTCTATATAAATTTAATATGTTATTAATAAATGATGATTTTATTAGTCTTTACTCAAAATCTTAATTATATTTCATATAATAATAATATGATAATAATCCTGCACTTCATAGACCTTTAATTAATTATTTAGTTGATGAGCATTATAATTAATGCTAAATATAGTGGGTTATTTTCTAGGATTATGTTCCAGATTATTTTTTTAAATTGTCTTGATTTTTTTAATAAAAGTTTTTTAATTTATAAAACATAAGCATGGGTAATTTTTTCAACATTGATCCTTGCAAAGTCTTCTGTTCCAAATTATCACCTTCTTTTCCCTACCCCTCTCCTATATAGCAGGTAGTCCAATATATGTTAAATATGTTAAAATATATGTTAAATGCAATATATGTATACATATTTGTACAGTTCAGATAATTTTTGGAAACTATAGTCACTTACCACTATTAACATATCTTTAGTCAGATGACAGAAATGTTTGCTACATTATGGCAAAGATGTAGAAAAGATAAAGTAGAAAAGGGAAAGTAGTAGCGAAGAATCAAACTTATAAATAAATGGACACTCTGAAGCTTACCTTAAGGGTTTTATTAGTCTGATACAATAGCCAGTGAGATCTACTTAACATGATATTAAAATATCATGGTAAATACTTACATCTGAATGAATAGTTTCACAGTACAAAAGAAGCAATCAATGTATACATTATATGGAGATGGATAATTGTATATCCATTGAACATCCATTGAAGGAGATAGATGGTTTGTAAAAAAATTATCAAAAATCCCCATTTTATATTACCAGATTTTTCTTGTTTACAAGTTACTATTTCAATTGATATGTTGAACTCTAATCCTTTAGCTTGAACCAATTCCAAAGGCTAAACCAAAATTATGTACTACTTTCAAAGATCCGTAAAAAAAGGAAAATTTGAAACTAAAACCTACTTCTTTAAGAATTGATAAATAATTAGATAATGATTGAGGAAAAAAATCAAAGATATAATTTTGATTCTTAATTATAAATTAATAATAACAATTATTGGACTTTAAAATATGATGGGAAAAGAAAAGAAGAATAATACTTCCTATTCACCTATCCATCTCTTCTGATGAAGCTTTCTCAAATAATTAAAATGATTATTTTCAGACAGGGCAACAAAAAATGTTGGAAGGGAAATATCTTAAATTTTGATATTGAAACTATAGGATTAAATTGTCTCAAGTCCTAGGACTTAAATTTTTAATGTGGTTCTTTGAAACATGTGATGTATTTTTAAAGTTTTATTTGCATTATTCATATGTCCACAATTAAGTCTAAGCAAACAACAAACCATTAAATCTCACCTTGATCTATATGATTTTTCAATCTCTTAATTGTAAATGCTTACACTGAAAATTGTGATAGATTGGTTTTCAGGAACCAATGATGTTTTCAGTATATCAGTGGGTGAATTAAACAAGTAGAAGTTCAAAGGGTCCTTCTCATTCCTCTTACAAATTTAGGAAGTAGTTTGTGCTTCTTAAATGATCAGATTTGACAGCTTTTTCTTGTTATTAAAAATTAATCTATCAAAAAATTGCTCAGAAAGTCTATTTTCAGAGTATGTCCAGTTTCATTATTCTCTAAAGTTTATTCTGTACTTCAGATAACATACCAAGTACTATTTTCCTCAGCTTTCAAGTTCCGTTTTCCCCTAGCTTTTCAGTTTCTTTTAAAGAAGTACATTCCCACATTAAAATATAAGCTCTTTGAGGTCAGGGACTTCCTTTCTACATAAGATTCTAGGTCTTATGACAGTGTCTGGTATAAGTGCTTAATAAAGGTTTTTTTGACTGATTGACAAAGAAAATCACATTTATTCAAATTCAAATCCTACAGTTGGAAGACTTACAGATCATTTTTTGTGCTGGATAATCTTCATTATCATTTATCAGAAAATGCCTGAATTTAGCTATTTCAAATACATGTTTTTAACATAATATTTTAAAATGCTGATTAGTTAAAAAGTTGCATTTGTCCACATAATCAAAGAAGAATTCTACATATAAGACCTTGGCTTTTCTTAAAAAGATTTGAAATTATTTGGAGTTTGGCCTTCAAAGTACTGTAAGTTTATATTATTTTCTTAGAACAACTCTTTGAAAAAGGTGGACTATATGGTATATTAAGATGACAAAGTATAGAAAAAAGAAACGTACAAAGGTAGTGACAGATCACTGTGCAGAGTGCTAAGTATCAGTCATCAAATTTTAACTTACAGTCAGAATTTATGTGGAGTATTGAATGGAAGAGCTATATTCTCTAAATGAAAGTTAGATTATTACATCATTGGTATGGGTTGGGGCCTCTAAGAATTTTTGTGAAGTCATAAGGAATTTTTTTAGAGTTCATCGAAGGATTCTTTGGCCACTTTTCCTTAAAGAAAAGCATAAGAGTGAATAGCAAGCTTGTTTCCTACCCACATGGAGGCAGAATTTAAAAGGGTCTGAGAGCTCTTTTGTACTCTGTAGTGGGGCAATGCACATGCCTGCAGGAAGGGAAGAATTAAACATTTTTAATTAGACTGTTCCTTCTTTACCTATAATCCATGGAAGCAAGCTCTTTTCTAGGGGTCCATCATTATTACATAATGACATAGATAAAATATTTCCTTTACTCTGAGTTACAAATAGCATAAAACAATAGCATAAAAAATCTCTTTTAGATACAAGTGATTTTTCCAGGACTTAGAGTTCTGCCATGTATATTTACTGAATAAGAACTTGATGATCTGTGGGCAAGCCCTTTTCTATTTCTGTAATAGATTTCACTATCTTCATTTGTTTAAACACATAATTTGTTTACTCCATACAACTCTTGCTGACTCATACATAATTGAAGGGGAGAAGAAAAGCAAAACAGCAAAGTAAAAAACAAAACAAAACAAAACAAAACAAAAACAAAAACAAACAAAAAAAAAACTTCAATTACTATACAGTCCAAATAATTCCTGTAATTTTTTTTTCCCTCCATGTTATACTACGTAAGTAATCATCCACATTTTGTTGAAGAATTCCTATAAGGGGAGACACAATATCTCCCAAGGCATTCCATTCCTTGTGAAGAATCTTCTAATTGTTGCTAATATTTGCAGGTCTACTATTTAACACAAGAACTTGTACTTGATAGACACTGAATAGGAATATATTAAAATGAAAATATTGAACTAAAACTCTTAAAGTTTTATAATAACATTTTTCTTTCACATATTGGAAGAAAATATTAAAGAATGCAATAGAAATAGTTTCATATTCAATCTTCTACACTCATACAACTATATTTTATTCACATCTCAGTGGTGCTACTGTTAACAGTGTAGATGTTCTTCTTGCTTCTAATATTTTCCTTCTTAAATCTATTAAAAATGGCTTGCAAAAAAAAGTACTCAGATGCAGATTTTTACCTTCTGACTTAGTGGCCAAAGATATTCACTGACTTTCTATTGTCTCAAAGAAAATTTCTCCCAACCTGGTTATGGGAAGCTTTCCATAATATGACTCTCATATGCTTTTCTAGACTCATTTTATAATATTCCCTTTAGTGAATCCAACTGGCTTATTAGTTTGTTTCAAAAATATATAATTCAATTGTTTCAGTATATTCACAATACCTATGTCTTTTTATTGTAAAGTGTTTGTTCTTTTGTATATATCAAAATCCTTCATTCCTTTATGTCTCAGATCAAATGCCACTTCCTCTATTAAATTTTCTCTTATTCCTACCAAGATATAAGCTCTACCTTCTACAATTTGTTTACAAGACATTGATGTTTCTATATAAGGCCTGTGTTTTTCTTTTGTTTTTGTTTTTGTTTTTGTTTTGTTTTGTTTTGTTTGTTTGTTTTTTCCTGCACCATCTAGTATACAATCTCTTGAGGGGAGGGGTTATTTTTGCTTGATCCTTAGTATTTCTGGTTCCAAATAAAGTATTTTATGTTTATAAGATACTTAATACAACTGTATGATTTTGTTGAACTGAATTTACAATGAAACCTTCTTATAGCCAAAACTCATTACCTTTTATCTAGCTTGCTTTTGTAGTCTTTTCCACCTATTTAATACTACCTAATAGTATCAATTTAAAATATCTAAATTACAGTTCTGATACTTTAATCTTATTGTTAGACAACAGCTATATTTTTTGCCTATTAAACAAAACACAAATTTTCTGTCATAGCACCCATGCTAATTTCCTGCACCTTATTTCCCATTATGATTATTTTCTGGTATGCTCAGAAATTAGAAAGAAAAGGGCACTGGTTTTGGACATTGAATAAAATCCTACCTTGATGCAAATTAACTCTGTATTTGGCTAATTATTAAACTTCTCTGAGCCTTGATTTTGTGTTCTGTAAAATGGGAGGAGGACATTAGACACAATGGTCCTGAGTTGCCTTCTAGCTGTATAACTATGATTTTATTTGACTCATGCCTTTGTATCTCACTACAATTCTTCTAACAATTTCTTCTATTTGGAACACACTTCTTTTATAAATATTATTCTCACACCAAAATTCACTTTTAAAAGCATTTTGGCCATTCAAAGTAGATAAGCCTTCAAAGGATTTTAGTAAATAGGTCTCAAAAGAATTATAAACTATTCTTAAGTGGTAGAAAAATGATTCAAATCCCTGAAATAAGAGAAATACAAATTATAACAATGCTGAAATTATACTTCATATCCTAAACATAGGAGAAAAATAAAACATATGGCAATAGCCAATATGGGAGGAATTGTGGGGAGATAAGCATAATAATGCTGTAGTTAACCTGTGAATAGATTCAAATATTTGGGGAAACAATTTGGATTTATGCAAATACACAAAAATGCCCCCCATGCACATACTGATGTAGTGTGAAAAAGCTATAGCTATATGTAATTATATATATATATATGTATATATATATATATATATGTATATATATATATATATATATACACACACATATGTCTATATGTATATGCATATACACAAATATCCACACCCACATACTAATGTAGAGTGAAGCAGAGCCAAGACAACATAGATAATAGCTACAACAGTGTAAATAAAAAGAATAAATCACACAAATCAAAAATGAATGTAACAAAAGGTTGAAGATAAAACACAACCTGAAAGAAGAAATAAGAGAGGATACTTCAAATCCATTATTTTATGGAGGTACAGGTTACAAAGCTGTTATCCATTGCATTTATTTATGGATTTTTCAATATATTGTTTGGCTATGCAAATTATTTCTTCTTCATCATTTTCAAATAAATATAATATTTCCTATATGGAATGGGATTGTGGTGGTAGTAATGGTGTGGAAAACTATTATGATGTTTTATATATATATATATACAGACATATATTTTTTTCAAAATTAGGTATCCTGTTTTCATTAAAGAAATTAAAGTCAATATTGTTTTTTTTTTCCCAGAACTAAAAATTGATGTAATTAAAACTGTTCCCATTAAATATGCATGTCTCATATAAATAAGAATGTTCTGCTTCAGATACTACAAAGTGATTTTAATAATAAAGATGTGTTAATTATTTTTCGTCCATATGTGAAATTTTAGGAATTTTTTTATAGAAGATATTTAAATTTCATCTAAGTTCAAGCATTGTATTAAGTCATATCCCTTTTCTATCCAACTTCAAATATCTTCATCACAGGAGGATAGAGTAAAGCCTAACAATTATTTTTCTGTTTTGTAGGATTTGGTTAACATTTTAGCAAAAACAGAATCAAAGCTGTAATTCTGTTGTTTCCATGACATACCCATATATCCAGGATGTTTCAATTCTCACATTAATGGAGATAACTTTTGTTACTATTATGTAATTTTATTTCAATATTTGTCAGTAAAGCAATCATTTTAATAAGATATTTTCATGTTATCTAGCTGATTAGATTATGAGTATTCATAATATATACATATTTTATTATATATGTTATTTGAATACATTGATAGAGTTTTGATCACCGATAATAGTATCATTAGAGTAATGTAGTTTATAACACAGCTATGCTTTCTTAGTGACAGGGAACTAGAACTATGACCTCATTGAACCCAAGGATTCCTGGCTGAGTAAATTCCTTCAACTAATGCTATATTGTACCTACTCTATAATTCATAGTGTTAGAGGGATTATTAGAACACGGAGCAGCAAAGTAAATTTTTGAGAATCACAGTGCCAGTCACTATCAGAAGTGAGACTTAAATGCAGGTCCTTCTCACTCCAAAGGACATTTCTCTATCCCAATATGATGTTACCTGTTTTTATATTCCAAATGTATTTTGTCTATATGTTTTCTTAAATCCTCCATGAAAGATATACACAGGATTTTGTTTATGTTAATGCTGTGATTAGATTATCTAATATATATATATATATATATATATATATATATATATATATATATATATATATATATATATATATATATATATACACACACACACACACACATATATCTACATTTACAGCTTTATCTACTAAATTATATACGCACATTCTAACATAAAATAGTTTTCAATAGAAGCAAAAAAGTAATTTCTATATATAGGATAGAAGCTGGCCTTGACTTAGGAGACCTCCATTGAAACGTACCATACTTATGGATTTCCAATCATGGCTAGTCTTTTAAATTCCCAGGGTTTTACTTTTCTTAACCTTAAAGTAGGCATAATGCAATGAGCACTGCCCATTCCATTGGACTATTTTGACAAAAGCATTTGTAAGACTTTAAAGCACTTTGTAATGACAAATTGCTATTATTACTGCACCACTAGACCAGCTGATTCCCCATTCACTTCTATATGATCTTCAGTTCTACATGATCTCTTCCTCCAATTCTGTTTTAAGTTTAGTTCACTGACCAATAATAATGATTATCAATGATGTTTTTCCTGATTGGCTAACAGAATGGAATTCTTTATCAGCTACACATCATACTATGAAGGATATTCATTATTCTTCCTGCATTCTGTGTTTTTATTTGTATATTATATTGTATATTCTGATATGCTTGATGTCTATAAATGTTTCTGATGAGTATTCCATAATTTAGTGTACACATTATAAACAAAAGCATCCAGAAGTAGGAGAATCTGAGTCACCTTCTATGTACAAAGAATCCCTTTTCTATCTTCACTTTGCAAAGTATATCCTTTATGATATTGATTGTATAATTCCAATTTATATATCTATATTATACTCAAGAAAAAAAAAATGAAGAAGTGGTTCTCTAGTTAGATCTATCATTGAATCTTGTTCCATCATTACACATTCAGGAGAGACACTGCTAGAAATGCTAAATGAAAGAATAATTGATTCTTATACCTCTCAATCAATTTTGTTCTGGGAAGACTTGTTGTCTGGTAATAAATAATCAAATAAAAAAGATGCACTACTACTGATATGGTAGCTATCATTTATATAGTATTTATAATGGTTAAAGCACTTTGCTAAGTGATTCAATACTAAATTTGACCTGCAATCAACAACTGTTGGAGGTAAGTGCTAATATTATCCCTTTTTTAGAAGAGAAAATTGATATAAACTTAGGTAACTCATTTAATTATTTTAAAAGCTCCATTTTTACTTCTCAGCAAAGGATCCTAACAAATAAAATGTATCACCTCACCAGTAATCAAAATAAGTTTCACTAGTCTATAGTTTTTGGAATCAGTATTTTCTGTATTTGGAAAATGTTACAAAATTTCACTTCTTCACTCTTGTGAAGTCTCTTCCATTTCTACCATATTCCAAATATTATTGACAGTGGTTAAAAAATTAAACGTAAGGATTTTTTTTTCTTACTATAGAAAGTAAATTATTTGAGTTATGTTCCAAAGTCATTTAAGGCAGTGATGTGATGCCTGTTTCTACATATCCTTATTTACTTTGTGTAAAAATTCCTATTAATTACATTTTTCTATCCTTTCCATATGAAAGATTATTCCCTTGGTAAAAGGAATTGGAAAATGTATTTGTGTGAGTGTTACTAATCAACAATGAAGAAAAACAATCATAATTTGAGAAAGATAATGAAGATCTCAAAAATAATTTTCTGAAAACCTTAAGTGTATAGTTGAAGAACTTTTGGTCAAATCAGTGATAAACTTTTTTCACATGCAAATATATAATACTTAAATATCATCAATGAAAAGAAGTTCATTATATGGTTTTATAATTGAGTTAATGATTAGCCTCTTACCTCCCCAGAATTTGCCTTTTCACAAACATATGTTTCATAGTACTGGAAGAATTCAGGTGCATGGTCATTAACATTCAAAATTTGCACATAGACCTGTGTCTCAGATACTTGTTGTGAATTATCTGAAAAATAAAAAGCAAATGAAATTAGATGATAAAGCACTAAATTTTCCTAAAAACATTCATTTTAAAGCACTTAATGGATTATGTAGTCTGCTTAGGTAGAACTCATACACTATATTCTCTCTAGAAATTCTGTAAAATCATAAAAAGTACATTGTTGGAATAATGGTATAGCAATAACCAGACTTCATTAAAATCATATGGAGGCACAGTTTGAATTTTTGTGTACCAGTAAATAAACTGTTCATTAAGAACAAAGTTAAAAGTTGTATAATAGTTTTAGGCTTTCATTGTCCAAATCACTGTAAAAAATTAAAAGGAAACCCATTTTTTCTGACTCTTTCAAATATATATATATATATATATATATATATATATATATATATATATATATATATATATATATATATATATATAAATGTGTGTGTGTGTGTGTGTGTGTGTGTGTGTGTGTGTGTGTGTGTGTAATGTGCTCTCCTGGCAGTTACAATTACTAGTCTGCTCTAGGCCCAACAGAGTATCTTTGACCACTGACCTTTGCAGTGTGAACTCTACCCGGCTCGCCTCCTCTGAGGCCTTCAAAGGTCTCTGGCCACAATCTCTTGAATCTATAGCTTAATAACCAGTAGCACGCTCAAGAACAGCCACGTGTAATCTTAAAAGCCTTTATTATACCTACTCACATAATGCCCTGACTGATGCCCAGACTTGTTGGTTCCCAAGTGAACACCTGGTCAGAAGACCCACATGTTCACTACCAAACTCCTTACCTCTTTTGGCTGCTCATCTTGGCTTGCCCACCCAGACTAGAGAGCCAGGGTGAAGAGCACCAGGTTAAAGAGAGCTACTGCTGCCTGCAGTGGGCTTATAAAGGGCCCGTGAGGTCTCACACACACAGCCAATCAGCGAGAGTCACCCATTACAAAGCTATCTCATCGTGGCCAAGATCCCACCTACAAGGCAGTCCTAATATCCACATAAATTACTTCTGGGCCTCAATCTCCTGATGCACTGTGGTGCTGCCCATTTAAAGGGCCCTTACATATATATATATTTATATATATATATATATATATATATACACACACAAACAAATATACAAATATATATATATATACACATATATATATATACATATACACAAATATACAAATATATATATATATATATATATATATATATATATATACATATACATTTATATGTGTATATATGTGTGTGTATGTACACTAAAGAAGAATTTGTTCAAAAATGTGTCCCAAAAGCTTACTCAGTTTGGTGGACAGGACACATTTTTCTTTCTGACCTTCTCCAGCGACGTTCAGACTAATTTACAAACCCACCCTCTAAATTATCCGCAATTTTGGGAGTGCAACAAATTACCAGCAGAAGATAATTTCTAAGTTCTCCAGAAAAGGTCTGTTTTAAACGGGACAGAAAGAGGCAAGTCAAGCACAAGCAGGCCAAGCACAGATGCCAAGTGCAAGCAGTGCAGATCCCAGGGTGGTGAGGGCTCAGTGTGCCAGAGAATCTATGGGAAGGGATCTACAGCAGTGTTGGCTACTCTGCCCTGGATGTAATCCAGGAGATCAGCAGAGAAGTTATAAAATATCCAACATAAACACAAAAGGTAGAGGACCATGAAATTTTAGAATTCCATGGGACTTAGACACATCCACCCAGCACCTGAAGTTAGTCAGCTCAGACACAGCCCTTGCTTGTAAAGGAAGCTTGGACAATCTCCCTTGCCCTAAAAAGAGATCTCAACTTTTTAAAAAATGAGTAAAAAAGCAAAAATGATTAGTTTTTTTTAATTAATTTTATAATTATAACATTTTAAAAGAGTAGTTTTTATAGTGAAAGAGAAGAGTATAGTTCAAACCCTGAGAAGACTAAAAGCAAATTGATCCCAGTTGAAGATCCAAAGGATGACATATATTAGTACCCATTATAGAAGACTCTCCTAATAGAAATTATAAAAGATCTTAAGAGAGAATTGGAAGAAAAGTGGGGAAAGAGAATGAGAACTTTACAAGAGAGTTTGGAAAAGAAAACACAGAAATAATATGAAGAAAATTCATTACAAAATACATTTCATGAAATAGAAGCATATAACTCCTTAAAAAAAAGAGTTGACAAAATGGAAAAAGAAAATAACTCTCTGAAAAACAGAATTAGTGAAATTGAAAAAAGCCACAGAACTAAACAACTTATTTAAAAATTTAATTGGACAAATACAAAAAGGACTACAGAAAGTAAATGAAGAAAATAATTCACTAAACATCAAAACTGAACAAATTGAAATGAGACATCAAGAACCAGTCAAACAAAACACTCCCAAATTGAAAAAAAAAAAAATAGAAAAAAATGTAAAATACCTAATTGGGGAAAGAAATGAACTGGAAAACACATCTAGGAGAGACAATTTAAGGATAATTTTACTTCCTGAAAATCATGATCAAAGAGAAGTACTCTGATATCTTGGAATCAGAAAACAAAATAGCCATTGAAAGAATTCACCAAACTCCTGCTGAAAGAAACTCAAAAATTAAAGCTCCAAGGAATATTGTGGATAAATTTCAGAACTTTTGTACCAAGGAAAAAATATTGGGAGAACGCAGAAAGAAATAATTCAAATATCAATGAGCCACAATCAGGATTACCCATGAAGTAGCAGTTTCCACCTTAAAGGATCGCAAGGCCTGGAATCAGATATTCCAAAAGGCAAAGGAACTTGGAATGCGGCCAATAATAAAGCACACTGTTAAACTGAGCATTTTCTTTCAGGGAAGAAGGTAGACATTCAACAAAACAGGTCAATTCCATTTATTTCTGATGACAATGACAGAGCAGAACAAAAAATTTGTCTTCCAAATGTAGAACTTGAGAGAAGCATCAAAGGCAATAAGAAAATAACACTTGAGAAATGTATCTCTATTATGGGTATACATAGTTAGTGCATATATGATTTGATTTTACTGTTATAATATAAAAAAGTGAAGGTGAAAAGAGGATTACAACAGAAAAAGGGGAAAGTGGAGGTAAAATGAGGGAAGTTATATCTCACAAAGAGGCAAAGAAAAACTGTTATAATTGAGGGAAAAAAGAGAGGAGGGTGAATATTGTGTGAATCTTAGTCTCTTCAGATTTGATTCAAAGACAGAATATTAGACATATTTGATTACACAAAGAAACTTCTCTCATCTTATAAGAAATTGGGAGGGGAAAGAGGAAAAGGGAAGGGGTAAACTAATAGAAGGGAAAACAGAAATAGTAGGGGAAAAATATAAGAAAAGGGGAGGTGCTCTAAAGAGGGAGGGCTATTTGAGGCAAGTGCTGCTCATAAGTAAAATACTGGGAAGGAGGAAAAGGGGAAAAGGAAAGAAAAATGAATAATTTGGGGCACATAAGATGGTGATAAATACAGAATTACTAGTATTAATTGTAAATATGAATGAGATGAATTCTTCCATAAAATGAAAATGGATAGCATACTGGATTAAAAGCCAGAATCATAAAATGTGTTGTTTATAAGAAACACATTTAACGGGGGCGGAGCCAAGATGGCGGAGAAGAAACACACGACTCTGTAAAGGTCCTCACTCCCTCACAACCAATTAGATAAATCAGCCTCAGAATAAGCCCAGGACTGATAGATACCACAAGGACTGGAAGCACGACTTACCAGCTGAAGAGAATCTGGAGTTTCAACAGACAAGGTCAGTCCCCAGGGAAGGAAGAAGAGAGGCCAGCACAGACGGCTGGGTGCTCGCATACTGCGCCCATTGCACTGGGAAGGGCTCTGGGATCAGAGAAGCCACTGAGGTAAAGGAATCTGGCACAGGCTGTTAGCTCTTCTCTGCTAATTATTTAGCAGTTCAGAAGAGAAAGCCAAAATATTTTAAAACTCAGATTAGATTTTCCCCGGATCCTGGATGTGACTCAGCAGATCTCGGCACCAGGGGGTGTGGCCTCAGCTACCACCTGAGAATAGTTAAGAGATTGACAAGTGGGTGGATACGGCCCAAGGCAATACACACTGCCTAGCTTAGCTGGAGGGAGTGGAACTCAGCTCCAGGAAGTCCCAGAGAAGCAGAACCTTTGAACTAGGGACCGCGGTTTCTGGCAGACACTTCCAGTTTGAGCACAGGGGCTTCTCACGTCACCTGCTGCAGACATCCACTCCCCACCCGGACACATAGGCTGGGCTTCATGCTGTCTTCACTATTCTACGCCCTCGAAGCACAGTAGTGCTATTCACCTCTGAGGCACCTCCAGGGAGGGGGTGGGGAACTCTCTCCCAGAGCTCTCTCTTAGCTCAGGCTCAGGAGCCGCTGCATCCATCCAGTCTGGGAGGAAGCTGGTAAAGAAGTAAATAATTTCCGACCCCAGGGACAGACCCCAAAACATTTTTTTAAATATGAGCAAAAAAGCTAGAAAAACTATAGATTCCTTCTATACAGAGAAAGAGCGGGTATCCAACCCCGAGGAAGTTAACAGCAGAGAATCAGCAGATAACAACCTAAAGGGGAACGATTCCTGCCCCCCATCACATAACTCTCTCCTAGAAGAAGCTCTTAAAAAATTAAGGGAGTTTGAAGAAAATTGGGGAAAGGAAAGGGAAGCTATGATAGAGAATAACAACGTCCTGAAATTGGAGTTGGAAAAAATAAAGAATTCACAGGAGATGCAGGGAAACAAAATTAGTGAATTAGAAAAGGTTAAAAAAACACAGGAAAGTAGGATTTCTGAATTGGAAAAGATAAAAAAGTCTCAAGAAAAGAGAATTTCTGAATTGGAAAAAGAAAATAATTCTCAAAAAAAAAAATTAGGGAAATGGAAAAAAATTCAATAGAGCAAAATAATTCATTTAAAAACGAAATTGGGCATTTACAAAAAGAACTAAAAACTGTGAAAGAAGAAAAAAACTCCTTAAAAGACAGGATGGAACAAATAGAAATGAATGATTCACAGAGAACCCAAGAATCAGTCAAACAAAACAAAAAAAAAAAAAAAAAAAATGAGAAGCTGGAGAACAACGTCAAATACTTACTGGGAAAATCTATAGACCTGGAAAATAGATCTAGGAGAGATAATCTGCGGATCATTGGACTTCCAGAAAACTATGACCAAAAAAAGAGCCTAGATTCTATTTTACAGGAAATTATCAAAGAGAACTGTCAAGAGATAATAGAAACAGAAGGGAAAGTAGATGTGGAAAGAATTCATCGAACTCCTTCTGAAATAGACCCTAAAAAAAGAACACCACGGAATATAGTGGCTAAGCTGCAGAATTACCACACAAAGGAGAAAATCCTGCAAGCAGCTAGAAAAAAACAATTTAAATACCAAGGTGCCACAATAAGGGTCACCCAAGATCTGGCTGCCTCCACATTAAAAGATAGAAGGGCCTGGAACCTGATATTCCGTAAGGCAAAAGATCAAGGACTGCAACCAAGAATGAACTACCCAGCTAAGTTTAGCATCTTTTTCCATGGAAGAAGATGGTCATTCAATGAAACAGAGGAATTATATATGTTTCTAAGAAAAAAACCAGACTCAAACAAAAAATTTGATCTACATCCACAAGACTGAAGAGAAACAGAAAAAGGTACACAGAACCCTTGAGAACTGTAACTCTGTTGTGGGTATATAAAAAGTACTCAAGGATAATTTGATTTTACTGATATAAAAGAAAAAAAAGGGGGGTGTAGTAAAGGGAAGGAGGTCGGTTCAGAAAAAGGGGAAGGAATGATAAAAAGAGGGAAACTACATCCCAGGAAGAGGCATAGAAAATACACCATATCTGAGGGAACTTAGTGAGGGGGAGAATCATTGTGTGAATCTTACTCTCATCAGGAGAGGCTCAAAGAGTAAATAATTAACATATTTGTTTTTCAGATAATTTTCTCTCACCTCATTAAAAGGGGGGAGAGGAAAAGGGAAAAGGAAAAGGAGAATAAGTGAAGGGACTTGGAGGGAGGGGGGAGGGATCCTAAAAAAAAAAAAAAAAAAAAAGAGGGAGGGTTGCGTGACAAAAGGGGGGTCTGTAAATTAAATATCGGGGAGGGGGATCAGGGGGGTCAAGGGAAAAAAGCATAATCTGGGGATAATACGATGGCAGGAAATACAGAATTAGTAATTTTAACTGTAAATGTAAATGGGATGAATTGTCCCATCAAACGGAGATGGATAGCAGATTGGATCAAAAAGCAGAACCCTACAATATGTTGTCTACAGGAAACACACTTAAAGCAGGGAGATACATACAGAGTAAATGTAAAAGGTTGGAACAGAGCCTATTATGCTTCAGGCAAAGCCAAAAAAGCAGGGGTAGCTATCCTTATCTCAGATCAAGCAAAAGCAGAAGTAGATCTCGTTACAAAAGATAAGGAAGGAAACTATATCCTGCTGAAAGGTAGCATAAATAATGAAGCCATATCAATACTAAACATATATGCACCAAGTGGTATCGCATCTAACTTTCTAAAGGAAAAATTAAGAGAACTGCAAGAAGAAATAGACAGTAAAATTATAATAGTGGGAGATCTCAACCTTGCACTCTCAGATTTAGACAAATCAAACCACAAAACAAACAAGAAAGAAATTAAAAAAGTAAATAGAAAATTAGAAAAACTAGGTATGATAGACCTTTGGAGAAAACTGAATGGCAATAGAAAGGAATATACTTTCTTCTCAGCAGTTGATGGATCCTATACAAAAATAGACCATATATTAGGACATAAAGATCTCAAAATTAAATGTAGGAAGGCAGAAATAATAAATGGTTTCTTCTCAGATCACAATGCAATAAAAGCTACATTCAGTAAAAAGTTAGGGGTAAATAGACCAAAAAGTAATTGGAAACTGAATAATCTCATCTTAAAGAATGACTGGGTGAAAGAGCAAATTATAGAAACAATTAACAATTTCACCCAAGATAATGACAATGATGAGACATCATATCAAAATCTTTGGGATGCAGCTAAAGCAGTAATAAGGGGAAATTTTATATCTTTAGAGGCTTATTTGAAGAAAATTGAGAAAGAGAAGATTAACGAATTGGGCTTACAACTTAAAAGGCTAGAAAAAGACCAAATTATAAACCCCCAACCAAAAATTAAACTCGAAATACAAAAATTAAAAGGAGAAATCAATAAAATTGAAAGTAAAAAACTATTGAATTAATAAATAAAACCAAGAGTTGGTTTTATGAAAAAGCCAATAAAATAGATAAACCTTTGGTAAATTGGATCAAAAAAAAGAAAGAGGAAAATCAAATTGATAGTCTTACAAATGAAAAGGGGGATCTTTCCACCAATGAAGAGGAAATTAGAGAAATCATAAGGAGTTACTTTGCCCAACTTTATGCCAATAAATTTGATAACTTAAGTGAAATGGATGACTTCCTCCAAAAATATAGGCTCCCTAGATGAACAGAGGAGGAGATAAATTGCTTAAATAGTCCCATTTCAGAAAAAGAAATAGAACAAGCTATTAATCAACTCCCCAGGAAAAAATCCCCAGGGCCAGATGGATTCACATGTGAATTCTACCAAACATTTAAAGAACAATTAGCCGCAATGTTATATAAATTATTTGAAAAAATAGGGGATGAAGGAGTCCTACCAAACTCCTTTTATGACACAGACATGGTACTGATACCTAAACCAGGTCGATCGAAAACTGAGAAAGAAAATTATAGACCAATCTCCTTAATGAATATTGATGCTAAAATCTTAAATAAGATATTAGCAAAAAGACTTCAGAAAATCATCTCCAGGATAATACACTATGATCAAGTAGGATTTATTCCAGGAATGCAGGGCTGGTTTAATATTAGGAAAACTATTAATATAATTGACCATATTAATAATCAAATTAATAAGAACCATATGATCATCTCAATAGATGCAGAAAAAGCATTTGACAAAATCCAACATCCATTCCTACTAAAAACTATTGAAAGTATAGGAATAAATGGACTATTCCTTAGAATAATCAGGAGCATATATTTAAGACCTTCAGTAAGCATAATATGCAATAGAAATAAACTGCAACCTTTCCCAGTAAGATCAGGAGTGAAACAAGGTTGCCCACTATCACCATTACTATTCAATATAGTACTAGAAACGCTAGCCTCGGCAATAAGAGCCGAGAAAGAGATTCAAGGAATTAGAGTAGGAAATGAGGAAATTAAACTATCACTTTTTGCAGATGACATGATGGTATACTTAGAGAACCCCAAAGACTCTGCTAAAAAGCTACTAGAAATAATTCAAAATTTCAGCAAAGTGGCAGGATACAAAATAAATCCACATAAATCCTCAGCATTTTTATATATCACTAACAAAATGCAACAGCAAGAGATACAAAGAGAAATTCCATTCCAAACAAATGTTGAGAGTATAAAGTATTTGGGAATCCATCTACCAAAGAATAGTCAGGAATTATATGAGAAAAATTACAAAACACTTGCCACAAAAATAAAATCAGATTTAAATAATTGGAAAGACATTCAGTGCTCTTGGATTGGCCCGAGCGAATATAATAAAGATGACAATACTCCCCAAACTAATCTATTTATTTAGTGCTATACCAATCAGACTCCCAAGAAACTATTTCAATGACCTAGAAAAAATAACAACAAAATTCATATGGAAGAATAAAAGGTCGAGAATTGCAAGGGAACTAATGAAAAAAAAAAAACTCAGAGGAAGGTGGTCTAAGTGTACCTGATCTAAAGCTATATTATATAGCAGCAGTCACCAAAATCATTTGGTATTGGCTAAGAAAGAGACTGGTAGATCAGTGGAATAGATTAGATACAAAGGACAAAAAAGGATACATATATAGCAACCTAATCTTTGACAAACCCAAAGATACCAACATTAGGGATAAAAATTTATTATTCGGAAAAAACTGTTGGGAAAACTGGAAATTAGTATGGCAGAAATTAGATATGGATCCACACTTAACACCATATACCAAGATAAGATCAAAATGGGTCCATGATTTAGGCATAAAGAGGGAGATAATAAATAGATTAGAGGAACAGAGGATAATCTACCTCTCAGACTTGTGGAGGAAGAAGGAATTTATGACCAGAGGAGAACTAGAGATCATTATTGATCACAAAATAGAAGATTTTGATTACATCAAACTAAAAAGTTTCTGTACAAATAATACTAATGCAAACAAGATTAGAAGGGAAGTAACAAATTGGGAAAATATTTTTTAAAAACAAAGGTTCTGACAAAGGTCTCATTTCCAAAATATATAGAGAACTGACCCTGATTTATAGGAAACCAAACCATTCTCCAATTGATAAATGGTCAAGGGATATGAACAGACAATTCTCAGAGGAAGAAATTGAAACTATATCCACTCACATGAAAGAGTGTTCCAAATCACTACTGATCAGAGAAATGCAAATTAAGACCACTCTGACCGGGGATAGTCATTCCTGATCTCAGATCTAGCAAAAGCAAAAATTGATCTAATTAAAAGAGATAAGGAAGGAAACTAAATCTTGCTAAAGGGTGCTATAGATGATAAAGCAATATCAAAACTAAACATATATGCATCAAGTGTTATAGCATCTAAATTTCTTAAGGAGAAGTTAAGAAAGGTACAAGAAAAAATAAACAACAAAACAAAAATAGTGAGAGATCTAATTTAGCTCTCTCAGTATTGGATAAATCAAACCACAAAATAAATAAGAAAGAAGTTAAGGAGGAAAATAGAATACTAGAATAGTTAGGTATGACAGATCTTTGGAGAAAATTGAATGGAGACAGAAAGAAGTGCACTTCTCAGCAGTTCATGGAACATATATAAAAAACTGACCATAAATTAGGTCATAAAGACTTCGCAATTAGATGCAGAATGGGAAAAATATAAAGGCATTTTTTCAGATCACAATGCATATTACTTTTTGGTTTATTTTCCCCTGTCCTTCTATTAAATGTAATTTCAATAGAATGACAGGGGGAAATAAACCCAAAAGTAATTGGAAGCTAAATAATCTCATCTTAAAGAACGAATTGGTAATACAGCAAATCATAGACACAATTAAGAATTTCATCCAAGAGAATGACAATGATGAGGCAACATACCAAAATTTGTGGTATGCAGCCAAAGTAGTAATAAGGGGAAATTTTATAGTTCTAGATCCTTACTTGCATAGAATAGAGAAAGGGGTCAGAGCCAAGATGTAGAACAAGGCACTCAGGACTTTCTAAGCTCTCTCATACCCTCACTACTAACTATTTAATTCAGCCTCAAAAATAGCATTTAACTGGTAAAACTCACAAAAATTAGAAGTACAACAACTTACCAGCCGAAGTTAATCTGGAATTTCATCAGAAAAGATCTGTCCTGAGGGGTGAGAAAAGACTAGGGAAGGGTGCAGTGATAGAACTAGAAGCTAGCATATTGTGCAGATTGGGCTGGGTAGACCTCTGGGGTTAGAAAAAATTACAGAAACAGATGACTCTGCCATAGGCTGATTACTCTTCTCTGCTTGCAAAACAACAGATCAGCAGAGAAATCAAAGCCACTTTTAAAAATGCCAGACCAAAATAGGTAAAGTGCCTCAGCACAGATCACAGCACAGTTGTGCAGCCACATTCTACTGTAGTGGCTTTTCCTTGGGGCAGTTAAGAACCTGCACAGCAGGAGGACACAGCCCGGGGCAGCATCTAATCTGCACATTTGAGGGCTTGGCCTGAGGCAGCAGAACTTCCACAGGTACCACTGTGATTCCCTAGGCAGAGACACTTCCAGTCTGTGCACAGGGGCTGTTAGCTAGTCAGTTGCTAATATCCACAGCCACAAGGTGGGCTTTGAACTGGGATTGCGACACTTTCACTGTTCAGCCTCTAGCCTCAGAGCAGTCGCTAAGCCATACCCCAGGGTTTCTTCACTGGGCACTTCCCCAGTCCAGTCCATGTTAACTAGCTCTGAATCATTTCTGGGGGGAGGGTGAGGAACCCTCTCCCAGAGCACCCTCGTACCTTTGCAGCCCATTCACAATATAGCTACTGTCCATATACCTATCCCTGCTCTTCAGAGAAAGCTGGTAACAGGCTTTAAAAATGAGTTAAAAAATCAAAAGTAGGATCCATAGGTTCCCTAGGAGACTAATAGCAAACAGTCTTCAGATAGTACCCTGAAGGGGAATGATAGCTGGTCCCCTCACATAACTCTCTCATATAAGAGACCTTGAAAAAGAGTTAGAAGAAAAATGGGAAAAGAAAAGAGAAGCTATGCAAGAGAGTAACAACAACCTGAAATGTGAATTGGAAAAGATAAATAATTTCCAGGAAGTGCAGGAAAACATAATTTGTGAATTGGAAAAGGTTAAAAAATCCATGGAAAGTAGAATTTATGAATTGGAAAAGATAAAGAATTCCCAAGAAATTAGGATTTGTGAATTGGAAAAAGAAAATAACTCATTAAAACAAAAGAAATTGGTGAATTGGAAAAAAATCCCATAGAGCAAAACAATGCATTCAAAAACTCAATTGGACATATATACTAAAAGAAGTTAAAAAATCTAATGAAGAAAATAACTCATTAAAAATCAGAACTGAAGAAATAGAAATCAATGATTCAGACATCAAGAATCAGTCAATCAAATCCAAAAAAAAATGAAGAACTAGTAAAAAAAAAGTCAAATATCTACTTGGAAAAACAACAGACATAGAAAATAGATCTAGGAGGGATAACCTGAGGATTATTGGACTCCGGAAAATAATGATGACAAAAAGTGTCTAGATACTATTTTACATTAAATCATCAAAAAGAACTGTATGGATGTAGTAGAATCAGAAGGTAAAATAGATGTTGAAAGAATTCATTGAACACCTTCTGAAAAAGATCCTAAAATAAAAACTCCAAGGAATATTGTGGACAAGCTTCAGAACTATCAGATTTATGAAAAAATATTATAAGCAGCCAGAAAAAAAAATAATAATTCAAATACCAAGGTGCAACAATAAGGATCACTCAAGATCTGGCTGCCTCCACATTAAAAGAATCAAAGGGCCTGGGATATGATATTCTGAAAGGCAAAATAACTTGGAATGAAGCTAAGAATAAACTACCCAGCTAAGCTGAGCATATTTTTTACATGGAAGAAAATGGACATTTAATGAAACAGATGAATTCCAATTGTTTCTAAGGAAAATACCAGATCTACACAAAAATTTTGATCTCCAACTATAGGACTCAAGAGAAGCAGAAAAAGGTAAAAGGAACTCTTGAGAACTGTATTCCTGTTGTAGTTATACATAAAGACTATATGTATAATATGATTTTATTGTTATAACATAAAAAGGAAGTAGAAATGGAAAATTGATAATGTCAAAAAAAGGGGAAGGGGGAATAAAAAGAGGGAAACTACATCCCACAGAGAGGCAAAGGAAACCTATCATAATTGAGAGGATTTAGAGAGGGGAAGGAACACTATGTGAATTTTACTCTCATCAGAGTTGGTGCAAAGAGAAAATAATTGAGATATTTGTTTTATAGAGAATTTGATTTCACCTCATTTAAAAGGGGAAGAGGAAAAGGAAAAAGGAAAAGAATAATAAGGAAAGGTACAAAAAAGGGAATAGATTCAAAGGGGGGAGGGAGAGATCCTAAAGTGGATGAGTGGCGTGACACAAGTGGGGCCCATAAGTTTAACACTGGGAAAGAGGGTTAGGGGGACAAGAAAAAGAAAAGTATAATCTAGGGATAACAAGATGCCAGAAAATAAAGAATTAGTAATTTTAGCCATAAATGTGAATAAGGTGAACTCTTGCATTAAGTGGAGGTGGATAGCAAACTGAATCAAAAGTCAGAACCCTACAATAAGTGGTTTACAAGAAATACATTTAAAGAAGGGAGATACATACAGAGTAAAGGTAAAAGGTTGGAGCAGAATCTCTTATGCTTCAGGTGAAGTCAAAAAAGCAGGGGTAGCCATCCTTAATTTAGATCAAGCAAAAGCAAAATTTGATCTAATTAAAAGAAATAAGGTAAGAAACTACATTTTGCTAAATGATAGCATAGACAATGAAACAATATCAATACTGAACATATATGCACCAAGTGGTATAGCATCTAATTTTTTAAAGGAGAAGTTAAGAGAGTTGCAAGAAGAAATAGACAGTAAAACCATAATAGTGGGAGGCTTCAACCTTGCACTCTCAGAATTAGATAAATAAAACCACAAAACAAATAAGAAAGAAATTAAGGAGTTAAATAGAAGATTAAAAAAATTAGGTATGATAGATCTTTGGAGAAAACTGAATGGTGACAGAAAGAATTATACTTTCTTCTCAGAAGTTCATGGATTCTATACAAAAATTGACCATATAGTAGGACATAAGGACCTCAAAATTAACCACCAATCAAATACTAAACTTGAAATTCTAAAATTCAAAGGAGAAATTAATAATATTGAAAGTAAAAATACTATTGAACTAATAAATAAGAGTTGGTTTTATTAAAAAAAAAAAGAACAATAAAATCGATAAACCTTTGGTAAATCTGATTAGAAAAAGAGATAGGAAAATCAAATTGTTAGTCTTAAAAATGAAAAGGGGACAAGATGGCGGAGAAGAAACACACGACTCAGTGAACGTCCTCACTCCCTCACAACCAATTAGATAAATTAAGTCTCAGAATTAGCTGAGGACTGATAGATACCACAAGGACTGGAAGCACGACTTACCAGCTGAAGAGAATCTGGAGTTTCAACAGGAAACGTCAGTTCTCAGGGGAGGAATAAGAGAGACCAGCACAGACGGTGGGGTAGGGGCACACTGCGCCCATTGCGCTGGGAAGGGCTCTGGGATCAGAGAAGCCACTGAGGTAAAGGAATCTGGCACAGGCTGTTAGCTCTTCTCTGCTAATTATTTAGCAGTTCAGAAAAGCCAAAATATTTTAAAACTCAAATTAGATTTTCCCCGATCCTGGGGGTGACTCAGCAGATCTCTTGGCACCAGGGGGTGTGGCCTCAGCTACCTCCTGAGAATAGTTAAGAGATTGACAAGTGGGTGGATACGGCCCAAGGCAACACACACTGCCTAACTTAGCTGGAGGGAGTGGAACTCAGCTCCAGGAAGTCCCAGAGAAGCGGAACCTTTGAACTAGGGACCGTGGTTTCTGGCAGACACTTCCAGTTTGAGCACAGGGGCTTCTCACGTCACCTACTGCAGACATCCACTCCCCACCCGGACACATAGGCTGGGCTTCATGCTGTCTTCACTATTCTACGCCCTCAAAGCACAGTAGTGCTAATCACCTCTGAGGCACTTCCAGGGAGGGGGTGGGGAACTCTCTCCCAGAGCTCTCTCTTAGCTCAAGCTCAGGAGCCGCTGCATCCATCCAGTCTGGGAGGAAGCTGGTAAAGAAGTAAATAATTTCCGACCCCAGGGACAGACCCCAAAACATTTTTTTAAATATGAGCAAAAAAGCTAGAAAAACTATAGATTCCTTCTATACAGAGAAAGAGCGGGTATCCAACCCCGAGGAAGTTAACAGCAGAGAATCAGCAGATAACAACCTAAAGGGGAACGATTCCTGCCCCCCATCACATAACTCTCTCCTAGAAGAAGCTCTTAAAAAATTAAGGGAGTTTGAAGAAAAATGGGGAAAGGAAAGGGAAGCTATGATAGAGAATAACAACGTCCTGAAATTGGAGTTGGAAAAAATAAAGAATTCACAGGAGATGCAGGGAAACAAAATTAGTGAATTAGAAAAGGTTAAAAAAACACAGGAAAGTAGGATTTCTGAATTGGAAAAGATAAAAAAGTCTCAAGAAAATAGAATTTCTGAATTGGAAAAAGAAAATAATTCTCAAAAAAAAAAAATTAGGGAAATGGAAAAAAATTCAATAGAGCAAAATAATTCATTTAAAAACGAAATTGGGCATTTACAAAAAGAACTAAAAACTGTGAAAGAAGAAAAAAACTCCTTAAAAGTCAGGATGGAACAAATAGAAATGAATGATTCACAGAGAACCCAAGAATCAGTCAAACAAAACAAAAAAAATGAGAAGTTGGAGAACAACGTCAAATACTTACTGGGAAAATCTATAGACCTGGAAAATAGATCTAGGAGAGATAATCTGCAGATCATTGGACTTCCAGAAAACTATGACCAAAAAAAGAGCCTAGATTCTATTTTACAGGAAATTATCAAAGAGAACTGTCCAGAAATAATAGAAACAGAGGGGAAAGTAGATGTCGAAAGAATTCATCGAACTCCTTCTGAAATAGACCCTAAAAAAAGAACACCACGGAATATAGTGGCTAAGCTGCAGAATTACCACACAAAGGAGAAAATCCTGCAAGCAGCTAGAAAAAAACAATTTAAATACCAAGGTGCCACAATAAGGGTCACCCAAGATCTGGCTGCCTCCACATTAAAAGATAGAAGGGCCTGGAACCTGATATTCCGTAAGGCAAAAGATCAAGGACTGCAACCAAGAATGAACTACCCAGCTAAGTTTAGCATCTTTTTCCATGGAAGAAGATGGTCATTCAATGAAACAGAGGAATTCTATATGTTTCTAAGAAAAAAACCAGACTTAAACAAAAAATTTGATCTACATCCACAAAACTGAAGAGAAACAGAAAAAGGTACACAGAACCCTTGAGAACTGTAACTCTGTTGTGGGTATATAAAAAATACTCAAGGATAATTTGATTTTACTGATATAAAAGAAAAAAAGGGGGGTGTAGTAAAGGGAAGGAGGTCGGTTCAGAAAAAGGGGAAGGAGTGATAAAAAAGAGGGAAACTACATCCCAGGAAGAGGCATAGAAAATACACCATATCTGAGGGAACTTAGTGAGGGGGAGAATCATTGTGTGAATCTTACTCTCATCAGAAGAGGCTCAAAGAGTAAATAATTAACATATTTGTTTTTCAGATAATTTTCTCTCACCTCATTAAAAGGGGGGAGAGGAAAAGGGGAAAGGAAAAGGAGAATAAGTGAAGGGACTTGGAGGGAGGGGTGAGGGATCCCAAAAAAAAAAAAAAAAAAAGAGGGAGGGTTGCGTGACAAAAGGGGGGTCTGTAAATTAAATATCGGGGAGGGGGATCAGGGGGGTCAAGGGAAAAAAGCATAATCTGGGGATAATACGATGGCAGGAAATACAGAATTAGTAATTTTAACTGTAAATGTAAATGGGATGAACGATCCCATCAAACAGAGACGGATAGCAGATTGGATCAAAAAGCAGAACCCTACAATATGATGCCTACAGGAAACACACTTAAAGCAGGGAGATACATACAGAGTAAAGGTAAAAGGTTGGAACAAAGCCTATTATGCTTCAGGTAAAGCCAAAAAAGCAGGGGTAGCTATCCTTATCTCAGATCAAGCAAAAGCAGAAGTAGATCTCGTTAAAAAAGATAAGGAAGGAAACTATATCCTGCTGAAAGGTAGCATAAATAATGAAGCCATATCAATACTAAACATATATGCACCAAGTGGTATCGCATCTAACTTTCTAAAGGAAAAGTTAAGAGAACTGCAAGAAGAAATAGACAGTAAAACTATAATAGTGGGAGATCTCAACCTTGCACTCTCAGATTTAGACAAATCAAACCACAAAACAAACAAGAAAGAAATTTAAAAAGTAAATAGAACATTAGAAAAACTAGGTATGATAGACCTTTGGAGAAAACTGAATGGTAATAGGAAGGAATATACTTTCTTCTCAGCAGTTCATGGATCCTATACAAAAATTGACCATATATTAGGACATAAAGATCTCAAAATTAAATGTAACAAGGCAGAAATAATAAATGCCTTCTTCTCAGATCACAATGCAATAAAAGCTACATTCATTAAAAAGTTAGGGGTAAATAGACCAAAAAGTAATTGGAAACTGAATAATCTCATCTTAAAGAATGACTGGGTGAAAGAGCAAATTATAGAAACAATTAACAATTTCACCCAAGATAATGATAATGATGAGACATCATATCAAAATCTTTGGGATGCAGCTAAAGCAGTAATAAGGGGAAATTTTATATCTTTAGAGGCTTATTTGAAGAAAATTGAGAAAGAGAAGATTAACGAATTGGGCTTACAACTTAAAAGGCTAGAAAAAGACCAAATTATAAACCCCCAACCAAAAATTAAACTTGAAATACAAAAATTAAAAGGAGAAATCAATAAAATTGAAAGTAAAAAAACTATTGAATTAATAAATAAAACCAAGAGTTGGTTTTATGAAAAAGCCAATAAAATAGATAAACCTTTGGTAAATTTGATCAAAAAAAAGAAAGAGGAAAATCAAATTGATAGTCTTACAAAAGAAAAGGGGGATCTTTCCACCAATGAAGAGGAAATTAGAGAAATAATAAGGAGTTACTTTGCCCAACTTTATGCCAATAAATTTGATAACTTAAGTGAAATGGATGACTTCCTCCAAAAATATAGGCTCCCTAGATTAACAGAGGAGGAGATAAATTGCTTAAATAGTCCCATTTCAGAAAAAGAAATAGAACAAGCTATTAATCAACTCCCCAGGAAAAAATCCCCAGGGCCAGATGGATTCACATGTGAATTCTACCAAACATTTAAAGAACAATTAGCCGCAATGTTATATAAATTATTTGAAAAAATAGGGGATGAAGGAGTCCTACCAAACTCCTTTTATGACACAGACATGGTACTGATACCTAAACCTGGTAGATCGAAAACTGAGAAAGAAAATTATAGACCAATCTCCTTAATGAATATTGATGCTAAAATCTTAAATAAGATATTAGCAAAAAGACTTCAGAAAATCATCTCCAAGATAATACACTATGATCAAGTAGAATTTATTCCAGGAATGCAGGGCTGGTTTAATATTAGGAAAACTATTAATATAATTGACCATATTAATAATCAAATTAATAAGAACCATATGATCATCTCAATAGATGCAGAAAAAGCATTTGACAAAATCCAACATCCATTCCTACTAAAAACTATTGAAAGTATAGGAATAAATGGATTATACCTTAGAATAATCAGGAGTATATATTTAAGACCGTCAGTAAGCATAATATGCAATAGAAATAAACTGCAACCTTTCCCAGTAAGATCAGGAGTGAAACAAGGTTGCCCACTATCACCATTACTATTCAATATAGTACTAGAAACGCTAGCCTCGGCAATAAGAGCCGAGAAAGAGATTCAAGGAATTAGAGTAGGAAATGAGGAAATTAAACTATCACTTTTTGCAGATGACATGATGGTATACTTAGAGAACCCCAAAGACTCTGCTAAAAAGCTACTAGAAATAATTCAAAATTTCAGCAAAGTGGCAGGATACAAAATAAATCCACATAAATCCTCAGCATTTTTATATATCACTAACAAAATGCAACAGCAAGAGATACAAAGAGAAATTCCATTCCAAACAAATGTTGAGAGTATAAAGTATTTGGGAATCCATCTACCAAAGAAAAGTCAGGAATTATATGAGAAAAATTACAAAACACTTGCCACAAAAATAAAATCAGAATTAAATAATTGGAAAGACATTCAGTGCTCTTGGATAGGCCGAGCGAATATAATAAAGATGACAATACTCCCCAAACTAATCTATTTATTTAGTGCTATACCAATCAGACTCCCAAGAAACTATTTTAATGACCTAGAAAAAATAACAACAAAATTCATATGGAAGAATAAAAGGTCAAGAATTGCAAGGGAACTAATGAAAAAAAACTCAGAGGAAGGTGGTCTAAGTGTACTTGATCTAAAGCTATATTATATAGCAGCAGTCACCAAAACCATTTGGTATTGGCTAAGAAATAGACCGGTAGATCAGTGGAACAGATTAGATACAAAGGACAAAAAAGGGTACATCTATAGCAATCTAATCTTTGACTAACCCAAAGATTCCAACATTAGGGATAAAGATTCATTATTCGGAAAAAAACTGTTGGGAAAACTGGAAATTAGTATGGCAAAAATTAGATATGGATCCACACTTAACACCATATACCAAGATAAGATCAAAATGGGTCCATGATTTAGGCATAAAGAGGGAGATAATAAATAGGTTAGAGGAACAGAGGATAATCTACCTCTCAGACTAGTGGAGGAGGAAGGAATTTATGACCAGAGGAGAACTAGAGATCATTATTGATCACAAAATAGAAGATTTTGATTACATCAAACTAAAAAGTTTTTGTACAAATAATACTAATGCAAACAAGATTAGAAGGGAAGTAACAAATTGGGAAAATATTTTTAAAAACAAAGGTTCTGACAAAGGTCTCATTTCCAAAATATATAGAGAACTGACCCTAATTTATAAGAAACCGAACCATTCTCCAATTGATAAATGGTCAAAGGATATGAACAGACAATTCTCAGAGGAAGAAATTGAAACTATATCCACTCACATGAAAGAGTGTTCCAAATCACTACTGATCAGAGAAATGCAAATTAAGACCACTCTGAGATACCACTACACACCTGTCAGATTGGCTAAGATGACAGGAACAAATAATGACAAATGTTGGAGGGGATGTGGGGAAATTGGGACACTAATACATTGCTGGTGGAGTTGTGAACGAATCCAGCCATTCTGGATAGCAATCTGGAATTATGCCCAAAAAGTTATCAAACTGTGCATACCCTTTGACCCAGCAGCGCTACTACTGGGATTATATCCCAAAGAAATACTAAAGAGCGGAAAGAAACATATATGTGCCAAAATGTTTGTGGCAGCTCTTTTTGTTGTAGCTAGAAACTGGAAGATGAATGGATGTCCATCAGTTGGAGAATGGTTGGGTAAATTGTGGTATATGAAGGTTATGGAATATTATTGCTCGGTAAGAAATGACCAGCAGGAGGAATATAGAGAGGCCTGGAGAGACTTAAATCAACTGATGCTTAGTGAAATGAGCAGAACCAGAAGATCACTGTACACTTCAACGACAATACTGTATGAGGATGTATTCTGATGGAAGTGGAAATCTTCAACATAAAGAAGATCCAACTCACTTCCAGTTGATCAATGATGGACAGAGGTAGCTACACCCAGAGAAGAAACACTGGGAAGGGAATGTAAATTGTTAGCACTAATATGTGTCTGCCCAGGTTGCATGTACCTTCGGATTCTAATGTTTATTGTGCAACAAGAAAATGATATTCACACACAAGTATTGTACCTAGACTATATTGTAACACATGTAAAATGTATTGTATTGCCTGAAGTCGGGGGGAGGGAATAGAGGGAGGGTGGGTAATTTGGAAAAATGAATACAAGGGATAATATTATAATATATATATATATATATATATAAATAAAAATGAAAAGGGGAGAGAACTTTCCACAAATGAAGAGGAGTTACTTTGCCCAACTTTATGCAAATAAATTTGATAACCTAAGTGAAATGCATGACTACCTCCAAAAATATAGGTTTCCCAGATAATCAGAGAAGGAAGTGAATTGCTTAAATAGTCCTATTTCAGAAAAAGAAAGAGAACAAGCTATTAATCAATTCCCTAAGGAAAAATCCCTAGGACCAAATGGATTTACATGTGAATGCTACCAAACATTTAAAGAACAATTAGCCCCAATGCTTTATAAACTATTTGAAAAAATAGGGAATGAAGGAGTCCTACCAAATTCCCTTTATGACACAGAATTGGAACTAATACCTAAACCAGGTAGGTTGAAAACATAGAAAGAAAAATATAGACCAATCTCCCTAATGAATATTGATGCTAAAATCTTAAATAAGACATCAGCAAAAAGACTAAAGAAAATCATACACCATGATCAAGTAGTATTTAAACCAGGAATGAAGGGATGATTCAATATTAGGAAAACTATTGGTATAATTAGCCATTTTAATAACCAAATTAATAAAAATCATATGATCATCTCAATAAATGCAAAAAAAAAAGCATTTGATAATATGCAACTTCCATTCCTATTAAAAACACTTGAGAGTATAGGAATAAATGGACTTTTCCTTAAAATAATCAGTAGCATCTTTTTGAAACCATCAGTTTGCATCATATGTAATGGGGGCAAACTGCAACCATTCCCAATAAGATCAGGAGTGAAACAAGGTTTCCCACTATCACCATTACTATTCAATATTGTATTAGAAATGCTAGCTTTGACATTAAGAATTGAGAAAGAGATTAAAGTAATTTGAATAGGTAATGAGGAAATCAAATTATCACTCTTTTCTGAGGAAATGATGGTATACTTAGAGAATTACAGAGGTTCTACTAAAAAGCTATTAGAAATAATCCATACCTTTAGCAAAGTTTCAGGATACAAAATAAGCCCACATAAGTCGTCAGTATTCTCACATATCACTAACAAAATCCAATAGTTAGAGATACAAAAACAATTCCATTTAAAGTAACTACAGATAGTATATAATATTTAGGAATCTATCTGCCAAGGGAAAATAAGAAACTATATGAGAAAAACTACAAAACATTTTCCATACAAATTAAGTCTGATCTAGCCAATTGGAAAACTATTAAATGCTCTTGGATATATGCAAATACAAATATAATAAACATGACAATACTACATAAACTAATCTATTTATTTAGCACTATACCAGTCAGACTCCCAATTGATAAGTGGTCAAAGGATACGAACAGACAATTCTCAGATTAAGAAATTGAAACTATTTCTAGCCATATGAAAAAATGCTCCAAGTCATTATTAATCAGAGAAATGCAAATTAAGACAACTCTGAGATACCACTACACACCTGTCAGATTGGCTAGAATGACAGGGAAAGATATTGTGCAATATTGGAGGGGATGTGGGAAAACAGGGACACTGATACACTGTTGGTGGAATTGTGAATACATCTAGCCATTCTGGAGAGTGATTTGGAACTATGCTCAAAAAGTTACCAAAATGTGCATACCCTTTGATCCAGCAGTGTTACTACTGGGCTTATATCCCAAAGAGATTTTAAAGAAGGGAAAGACTTGTATGTGCAAAAATGTTTGTGGCAGCTCTCTTTGTAGTGGCCAGAAACTGGATACTGAATGGATGGCCATCAATTGGAGAATAGTTGAATAAATTGTGATATGTAAATATTATGGAATATTATTGTTCTCTAAGAAATGACCAACAGGATGATTTCAGAAAAGGCTGGAGAGACTTACATGAACTCTTGCTGAGTGAAATGAGCAGGACCAGAAGATCATTATATACTTCAACAACAATACTGTGTGATGATTAATTTTGATGGGCATGGACATCTTCAACAATGAGATGAACCAAATCAGCTCCAATAGAACAGTAATGAACTGAACCAGCTACACCCAGTGAAGAACTCTGGGAGATGACTATGGACCACTACATAGAATTCCCAATCCCTCTATTTTTGTCCCCCTGCATTTTGGATTTCCTTCACAGGCTAATTGTACATTATTTCAAAGCCTGATTTTTTTGTATATATGTTGTATTTAATTTATACTGTTACATATTTAACATGTATTGGTCAACCTGCCATCTGAGGGAGGGGGTGGGGAGAAGGAGGGGAAAAATTAAAAAAAAAGGTTTGGCAATTGTTAATGCTATAAAATTACCCATGCATATATCTGGTAAATAAAAATCCATATAAAAATACAAAAAATAAAATAAAATAGAGAAAGAGAAGATCAATGAATTGAGCTTGGAACTAAAAAAAGCTAGAAAAAGAACAATTTTACAACCCCCAGTCAAATACTGGCTGAAAAATAAAATAGTCAGAATCAGTGGAATATTTAGATTCACAGGAAAAAATAACTGATAACTCTAGCTATCTACAAGACCCCAGCTATTTGACAATAACTGCTGGGAAAGCTGAAAATTAGCACAAAATAGATAATTTTGATTATATTAAGTTAAAAAAGATTTTGTACAAACAAAACTAATTCAGACAAGATTAGAAGGGAAGCAATAAATTAGGAAAATATTTTTACAATCAAAGATTCTGATAAAGATCTCATTTCTAAAATATATAGATAATTCAAATTTATAAGAATTCAAACTAAGTGAATTTTTTTTGCTTCTCTTTTTTTGTGTATGGCACAATAATTGTATCAATATGTATGCATATATTGCATTTAATATATATTTCTACCATGTTCAATATGAAAAAATAAAAAAATACTTAATGTCAGCAAGTGATATTTAATAATTCTTAAAATGTAGGATGGTAGTTGCTACACCTTGAGTTCAAGGTACTTGAAGGAACACATTTTATAGCATACTTTGGTTATGTGCCTAAAAATATGAATTAGGGAATAAGTTTGGAAAAATTTTACCTTAGTTAGTACTCTGTAAATCAAAAAATCATGTAATACAGAGATTTATTTGTGTTTCTATCTCTATTTGTAGTATTCCACCCAGGCCAGGATGTAAATGTGACAATTTTTGAAGGTGTTGAAAAATAATCATTCATAAAAAGTCAAAGACCCATCATATCCTATACCGCTTAATGTTATTGAGGGCAGTTATAAGTACACAAATAGAATACATTTACATAAATTTAAATGAGAGATGGCACTTAAGATCTATTTAACAAAAAAAAAAATTCTATTTATTTAAGTTAGCATCTTCTCTTTCTTCTCTTTAATTTACAAATGTCTGGGTACTCAGAAACTAACTGAATTATCTGGTCATCCAGGCATGAAGACAGTCTATGTGTGCATTATTATCTATTTATTTTATTATCCATATTTTTATACAATTAGCTATCAGACATGATATTTCATAGTTTTAGGGAACTTGCTAGTGAGGGAATAATACTTATCATTGGAAATCTGTAAAAATTTTTATAAGTTTTATGAAGTAGTTTGTTCACCAAAGAATTAAATGTTCATATAGCAAAGATGTATCAGAAGTACAACAGAGAAGAAATGCTATATCCATTTCCAAGATATGCTTCTTATATGTACCTAATATATACATGAACACACATGATCACATACACATATATGTGTGTATAAACACATTTACTCAATATATACACATATATGCATGCAAATATATGCATATGCATGCAGAGCAGTGTACATTATGAAATATTTGTATGCCACAGAATTATAATTCTAGAGCTGGAAAAGAACCCAAAGGTCATCTAGTCTCAGTCATTTAATTTATAAATGAGGAAATTAAGATATAAGAATATTAAGAGATTCTACAGAAAGCAAACATCAGTGCTAAGATTTGTATCTAGCGTCTCTAACTGCAGAGTCAGGTGTCAGGAAATTCTTAAAGTTTATCCTCTTTATTTTTTATACTAGGGGAGCTAACATTATTCTTGGAAGTGATATGCCATTAAAAAAAAAAGAGAGAGAGAGAGAGAGATTGACCTGAGTTTTGACTGTAAACCAATTTTGTACCAGGGCAGTCATGAATTCATGTTATTGCGTGATAAATAGTGGTTCTGATATTCTAGGCAATTAATTGATCGAATTTCTCTAGGGACTAAGCAATATACTAATTCTCTCTAAGTTCTTGTTCTGTGAAGTATTTTTATTTTGACTTGCTTATGTCCATGAAATAACAGATATAAACATTTTTTAAGGCCTGAAAAAGTAACTTGCTCACAGGAAGAATAAGAATAGATTTGGAATACAGAAGTGCAAGAAAATTATGTGAATTTAAAAATTAAAAATTTCTACTTTACATGTATAAAAAAGACTATTAACAAATTTCGTGGAGGATCAAAATGAATTTTAAATACAAAGCCCATTTTCATATAAATTTATAGTAAAGTCAGCAAAATAAAATGTTATAAGAAATAAATATTAATCAAGTTTATAAATTACATTCTAATTATATATATATATATATATATATATATATATATATATATATATATATATATATATATATATATATATATATATATTGGTTTAGTGATGAATATTGAGTCTCATAATGTAATTGACTCTCTGATAAACAGCTTGCCTACTTTACTAGAACAGTTGTCAGAGAATCGATCCCATAGAATTAATCTCAATAATTATAAGAATGAAAAGATGGCATATTTTATTCTTTTTAATAGTACAACCATTTTTATGCACAATATAATTTACTGTCTTCTAGAAATGCAACTGGTATTTTGGAGAATTTATTTCCCATTGAGTGATATTTTGTCCTTCTGAGGTTATCTCCTGTATTCTGGTAGATAAATTGGTTAAAATGTTATCAAAAGTATTATTCACATTGAACCAAACAAAAAACAAATAATTTGTTTTCTAGGTTATTCTAAAACATATTCATTAAAAATTAGAGGAGAAATACTTTATGTAGCTGCAAGGGAGAGACAAAATGTAGCCTCAAATTAATTAAATCTATTTCTATAGGATTTTATAATAAGCATATTTAATGTTTGTAATAATACCTTAATTAATACCTACGCTTAATTTTTCAACCTTATCTGTTGTTTGTTCCTTTCTCTAAACATGCTTCACTTTAGTAATTGCTACTCCTTTCTAAAACTTTTAGGGCCTAAATGACTTACATTAGTGTTTTACTGGTGCTTTATGAATTATCTATGTCTTTTAATGAGCCTTAAAATTTATATTTTCTACCTAGATTCTTGCTTAGTGAAGTCACATCATTTGCAAAGTTAATTATAACAGTTTATCTCAAAGATATAAGGATACATTATATAATTTTTACATATATATCTTCCTTATATACATATCTGACCACATCACCTCCCCAATCCCTCACATATTCATGTATTTCATTGAATAAAGTCCACTGGTTCCTTATTAATTTCAATTATAATAAAAAATGTTCTATTTGTCATTTATTTTTTTTTACTACTTATCCTGCTCCTATCTTAAGAATTTGCTCCCATTTTACTTCTTCTCTTTCCCCCAAATAATCTGGATTTCAGTGAGTCTAGAATTTCTTCTGCTTCTCATACTACCCCTTCTATCTCCTGATTTTTACTTGTTGTCCCCCATACTGAAAGCATTTCCTTTATATTCAGGCTAAAATCTAATCTTCTATTAGAAACTTTCCCCAATATTAGAAACCTTCCCCAAATTTCTTTAATATTTGATTAAGTGAATTTCCAATTTATTTTGTGTATATCTTCTTTGTACATTGTTTTTTTGCATGTTTATCTATCTAAATTTGACTCTAATTTCTTTGAGACTAGTGACTGTCTTTTATCTTTGTATCTCCAGCACTTAAAATAGTGCTCAGCACATAGTGAGTGCTTAATAAATGCTTGTTATCAAAATAATATATAAATCAAAAACAATTTAAGGAATTGATGTCACAAACAGGCACGGATATACATATGTGTATTTTTCATTTAATGTGTGGAGATTTAAAAAAAAAAATATTTCCCCAGAAACCAAAATTTTTATGTTCACTGTCAAAAATATGTTCATATAATGAACATGCCTGATTATTTTTCTTAATATAGATTCAGTCTGTTACTCATGTACAATAAGATTTCAAGTAAAACTTATCATAAAGATTTTTAATCCACTCAACCAATTAATCCTCCTTCTTTTCAACTTAACAGTACCTTACTAGAGAAATATAATTGCATTGAAACTTAAGTTTCACATTCAATTAAATTCTGTGAACATGGCTTACTTGTTGTGTTGTTCTATAATGTCCGACAAGTTGAGACTCCATTATGAGTTTTCTTGGCAAACATACTGGAATTATTTGCTATTATCCTCTCCAGCTCATTTTACACATGTGGGGAGTAAGAATAACAGTGATTTGTCCAGGATCACATGGAGTCTGAGGCCATATTTTAATTCAGATCTTCCTGCCTGTAGGCTCTGAGCTTTATCCATTGTGCTATTTAGCTACTCATGCATTAAGCTTCTCCTACTTGGTAGACTAGTTCAGAGGACAAAAAGACAATAAATAGAAACTAATTATATAATAACGGAGACCTTAACATCTTCCTTGCTGTAGCTTAAGCAATCTAGTTTTCCTTGAGGCAATGTTTTCTCATGAAAAATGTCATTCTTCATTCTTCTTATTAAATCAAAAGATATTTGATATCATTTGCTGGTACCATAGATTCTGAGAGCTTTAACTAATTATACAACTTTTCAATCTCTTCTATTGGCAAAGTGAGTAATTAAAATACCCTGGTAAGTATTCCTTGGCTTTTTTTTTTTTTTTTTTTTTTTTTTTTAGTTTGAAATCGATAAACTTTTATTTTGGTGATGTCATGTTCTTTGCACAGACAATATTAAACAGAAGCAAATAACACATGATCTGTATTGCTTAATTCAAACACTTCAGACACTACCAACAGCCACCAAACTTGATATCTATTTGTTTCAGCCTTTAATTAATATTTTTCATGACTCTTAAAATGGGTTCATGACATTTCTTTTCCCCTTTTCTACAAAGAAGGGTAAATAACATAACAGGAAATGAAGTCATAAATATTTTATTATTATGTTAAAATGCCATATTAAGTATCATTCGTATTTTCATTTTTGTAGATGCCTCAACTTTTCTTGAACTATGTCTAGTCCCCCCCAACTTTTACATAGAGTAATGCTATAAATAATGAATTTTGCCACAGAACTATCCAAAGAATAAAAGCTCTCTGCTTTTATAATAAATATATTGGTGTTTCTTGATGTTGAAAGCCTTGGCATTTCAGTTGCTGCAGGAGACATGTAGCATTTATTCTCACAGTCTTTATTGTTTAGTTAAATAGAAAATTCAGAATAAAGACCAGAGTCATGCTGTAGTGTTTCCATAGCAGTATTCAATGCAAGACAGAAATATGCCGAAGATATACTCCATTTCACCATGACACCTATCAACTTTCCAACAAGTTGAGAAATAAATTGTTTAATATAAAAATATTTTATAGAATCTAAGAAAGATCATTGATATTAATATGCAGAACCAATTTGATAAGTATTATGCCCTCTAACATATTGGATTTTATCATTTTCAAGTCAACCTGTTAACTAATTATGGAAGTATTTTATTATGGAAACATTTTGAGTTATGCATGATATTTGAGATTTGATTTAAAAAAAAAAACACCTAGTAGATTAACCACTTGTAGATTAATTTTTGTGAAAAACTGGAAACTGGAATTTGGGGTCCAATTTAATTATTTTAACAGGGAAGCATTTATTAATGCCTATTTGAAATAACATTGATTACTGTGAATTCATCCTTTAAAATCTCTTGCACAACTGATTTTCTTTGAACATAGGGAACTTGGTTAGGCTATATAGTATCAGATTTACATCATTTCATCATTTCAATCATTACATCATTTCAGCTTCCCTTCTCTTTTTTCTCCAATAAAGATGTTGTTTTAAATATCTTTGCTTTAAATCAATAAATTTACTAATAACTAATCCAAACATGTAAGGAAATCACTTATAGCAAATTATTCATAGTGATAGAATGTATAAACAAAAGCAATTGTCATTTGATCTTCAGAAGAAACCAATAGGTGAAATTCATATAGGAAGAACTGTTGGATTTAATTTTAATGGACAGCTAGTCTCATTGAATTACATGTAACATTATCATTTTTTTTCAAAAGTCTTCTGATTAATATTAAAAATAGATTGACAACCTATATTATAAAAGAAATCTGTGAAACTAAGAAGGACCTCATTTAATTTGAGGTCATATATCAAGGGAAATAATTCAGATGGCATTAGTGTTACAATTTCTCTTCCATTATAATTCCTTTGCTCTTCCCTTTCCAGTTCTGTAACTTTTATGAAAGAGAACATGACCTTCTTTGGAGCTTATATGCATTCTTATTTCATAGTTAATGGTTCAAATAATATCTAATAATAGCAAACAACTACCATAATATAATGCTTGAGAAATAAGCATTCCCTCTTTCCAGGAAGGGTCACTATGATGATAATTAAAATACATCTGTGCTGATCCTGTATTCTCACTCACTTTCTTCAGTGGCTGTAACACTTAGGTTGTACCACGCAGCCATCTCCCGGTCCAAACGTTCAGTTATAATGATGGTGCCATTGTCATCAATGCTGAATAAACTGCAGCCAACAATAGAATATCTGAATCAAAGAAGAAAAAGAGATATGCTTAGATATTGCTCTAACAGAAAGATCACCAAAACTTTTAGGTGTCTCTTTAATATAGTTCTGACAATATGTTTCAATTAAGCTAAAAATGTTTCACATCTATGAGTTAATATGAAATAGAGGGATGGTGTATTATTTGTTGCCATTGCTGAAAATGGAAAAAAAAGCTGAGTTTAATCCATTGAAAATAAATGGTAGAAAATTTTATCTAAAACATTAAAATGAGTAGTAAAGTAATAGAGATTCAATCATTATTATATTCATTATTTGAGGAAGAGGAATACAAATTTTCTTCTCTGTTCTTTTTCTAACCTAGGCTTAGTATATACATCAAAAGGTAGGCATATTTTATCCTGTTATTGTCCATAAGAAAAGAAACTTTGGGTATAATACTAATTATCTAGGTACTGCTGTGCCATAGTGTAAGAATATTTTTGAAGTAAAATATGCAACAATCTTTAATAAAAATTTTCCTATAAATTGTACAGATAGACCTTTAATGATTTTAGGAAGATGAGATGATTCAAAGGAATCTCTCTCCTTCTTTCCATCTGTGAGGAGAATTAACCTGTTTCTTCTTGTAAACATACACATACTCACAAAGAAGCACTGCTTCTAAAAACTATTATTATACTGTCTGAATAAAATACTGGTTGCAGAATTTTCCAGTGAGAAGAATATAAAATAATTGTAAAATGTATAGTAATAGAGATTTTGAAAGTATTTAGCATTCAATAGAACCATAAAAGATAATAATACAAAAATAAAAGAATAACAACTTGGGTACAGTGAGATTCTCTAATCAAAGTATCCACGCATATACATATATACATGTATGATTTTGATAAAAGATAACAATTTTCACTTTTATTATGCACTAAAATATGGTACAATTTTAATCTAATATAGATGTTTCTAAAAATGTAAGCCTAAATATATCAAATGATTCTGCATTATAGAAATATAATTATTGATTCCATTCAATTACCCTTAGTCATATTTTTAAAGAAAGTATATTTTTATCTCCTGAGACATCTTATGATGTAACCTAATTCAAAATTTTTCTTTTATTAATAAAGAAACTGAGCCCCTAAAAGGTGGAGACTTGTTCAAAATCACATCTATAATACAGAGAAGAGTAATCATTCAGAGCTAAGTCCTCTGATAACACATTTAGTTCTTTCTTCCATACCACATTATCTTGCTATTTCTAAAGTATTTCTAAAAAATTGGGGGAATTAAACTGAGGTTTAATATAGTACTGTCTCATCAAGGGATCTTTTCTTTATTACTCTCACTTCCCATTTTAATCCTTACTTGGTAATATTTTTTCCTCCTTAGACTTCAAAAAACCTGGTTTATGAAAATCGATCTACTTATCACGTACTATTATAAACTACAGTAATTTAACCAATATGATATTTATTCTCTACTATATTATGTAGTCTCAGGAATATCTAATTTTTATATATTACTGGGTTCATCATAGTAAGAAAATAAATATTTGTTAAATGGAAATCAGATGAAAGGGATCTCAGAGGTCACTTAGTCTATTCCACAAATAATTTATGAATCCTATATAACCTTTCTCCCAGCAAGTGTTGATCTAGCCTCAACTAGAAGAAATTGAAAGTCAAGAAAATCTTAACCACCCAAGGCAGCCATTTCCATTTTTTAAATAGCTCTGATAATAAGGGAAATTATTCTTATATTGAATCAAAATCTGATACTCTGAAATTTTTACTTCTTGGTAATATCACTATCTTTTAGGACCAAATGAAATATCTTCCCCACTTTTATAAGCAGGAGCTATTTGAATAATGTAGACTCAAAGTAAAATATTAAATGTGTAACCAGACGTCCAGAAAATAGTACTGACACTTAAGTGTGAGGCTCTCAGCAGATTTCAGTAGTAGTTATGTATCAAATTACTAAATTTATAACACTTTAATAACAATATTAATAATAATAAATGCACACATATGTTTATATGAACAGACTTATGCATCATGTATACATCTAATTATCTATCTCTCCATATCTTAGTGAAATAAACTTTAAATGTGATTTCTGTTAAATCTATACTTGAGAATGTTCTGTGTTTAGCTTTTCTCCTGTATTAAAAAAAAATATTTGGCCCAGCTTAGATATAAGGGGTGAGAGCTGGTGAGGTATCTAAGACAACTTCAAGATGGTGAGCCCGAGGTCCTGGGAGCATAATGTTCCCCTTTTCTATTACATAGATTATAGATGGGGAATAAAGCTAAGGAAAAGAATAATGAGTTTATTTTGCTTATAGTGAGTTTAAATTATGTACTAGGCATCCAACTCTCAATGTCTAAAAGCCTATTGGAAATGTCATATTAAAATTCAGTAGAGAAATTGGTACAGGAAAGGTAAAAATAATAAAAAGACCACTTTTAAATCCACAGGAGCTGCTAAAAAACACCAAGTGAAGCAGGAGAAAGGGAGAAAAAAAAGAAAAGACTCAGGATGGAACTGAACAACCCCTACATTTGAATGGTCTAATGAGTAAATAGATGTGTCAAAGAAAACTGAAAAGAAGTGATCAGATACATAAGAGGAAAATCAGGAGTGAATGACATGCTGAAAGACCAGATAGAAAAGTGTATAAAGAAAGAGAGTAGGTGACAGTGTTAAAGACTGAAGAAAGGGCAAGGAATATGAGGATTGAGTAAAAACCATTAGATTTGATAACGAGGAGATATAAATAATTGTGGAAAAAGTAATTTCTGTAGATTAGTAAGGGATAAAGCCAGATTATAAAGTGGTAAGAAGAGAGCAAGAGGGATAGGGAATTTCAGAATTATTGAACATAGAGGTGGTATATTTGTGGTGATGATAGGATTAAAGCTATAACCAAATTTGTATGTGCCTCAAAAGAAGACTGTATATAGGGAGTCTGAAGGAGAAAAATAAGAACACTGGAGTCTCTTAGTATTATACATAATTAGTTTCAATAAGTCTCTTAATATTAAACACTTTATTATATTTATATATATATATATGTCTATATACATATATATATAAATATATATTTATACATAAATATATATTTGATGTTTGATCTGTTTGGATAAACTTGATACCACCTGAATGCTGACTGTTAAGTTATTATTTTTTCATCATCAGTTTATAGAGTGAGTCAGTAATCTCTATCTTGGGATTATATTTACAATTTGGCAAAAGATAAAGACAATGAATTAATATCAGTACTAAACACACATACACCAACTGGCATAGCATCTAAGTTTTTAAAAGTTAAATGTAATACAGAAGAAAATAGATAGTAAAACTATGCTAGTTAAACTTTCCCTAACAAATATTGATGCAAGCACTTTAAATAAAACAGTGGAAAAAGGGCAGCACAATATGTCAAAATGATCATAGGGTTGGGTTTCTATCAGAAATACAGGATTGTTTAAATATCAGCTAATTTACCATATAAATAAATAACACAAACAAAAAACAGCTATTTAAATATATAGAGAGAGAAAGAGCTTTTGACAAAATACAAAACATTCCTATGGATGGAAGCTTAAGAATAAGTGGTGTGTTTTTTTTTTTAATGATAAATTGTATCAATCCAAAATCCTCAGCAAGCAATATCTGTTATGTGCCTAAGCTTGAAGCTTCTTAGGAAGATCAGGAATAAAGCAAAGATACCTCCTATTACTGCTTTTTATATTGTACTAGGAATACTAGCTATGATAAAAGGGGGAAAAAATAGAAAATCAAGCAAATTAAAATAGGGAATGAGGAAACAAATCTAAAATTCTTTGAAGATAATGTGATATGATAATTATACTCAAAAAATTCTAGAGAATGGATTTAAAAACTAGTCAAACTAATTAACAAATTTACCAAAATTGCAGGGCATAAAATAAACCAATGTACATCATTAGACTTTCTATTCATTACCTTAAAAATCCTGAGGGGAGGCGGAGTCAAGATGGCAGAGAAGAAACACACGACTCAGTGAACGTCCTCACTCCCTCACAACCAATTAGATAAATTAAGTCTCAAAATTAGCTCAGGACTGATAGATACCACAAGGACTGGAAGAACGACTTACCAGCTGAAGAGAATCTGGAGTTTCAACAGGAAAGGTCAGTTCTCAGGGGAGGAATAAGAAAGACCAGCACAGACGGTGGGGTAGGGGCACACTGCGCCCATTGCGCTGGGAAGGGCTCTGGGATCAGAGAAACCACTGAGGTAAAGGAATCTGGCACAGGCTGTTAGCTCTTCTCTGCTAATTATTTAGCAGTTCAGAGGAGAAAGCCAAAATATTTTAAAACTCAGATTAGATTTTCCCCGGACCCTGGGGGTGACTCAGTAGACTCGGCACCAGGGGGTGTGGCCTCAGCTACCACCTGAGAATAGTTAAGAGATTGACAAGTGGGTGGATACGGCCCAAGGCAACACACACTGCCTAGCTTAGCTGGAGGGAGTGGAACTCAGCTCCAGGAAGTCCCAGAGAAGCGGAACCTTTGAACTAGGGACCGCGGTTTCTGGCAGACACTTCCAGTTTGAGCGCAGGGGCTTCTCACGTCACCTGCTGCAGACATCCACTCCCCACCCGGACACATAGGCTGGGCTTCGTGCTGTCTTCACTATTCTACGCCCTCGAAGCACAGTAGTGCTAATCACCTCTGAGGCACTTCCAGGGAGGGGGTGGGGAACTCTCTCCCAGAGCTCTCTCTTAGCTCAGGCTCAGGAGCCGCTGCATCCATCCAGTCTGGGAGGAAGCTGGTAAAGAAGTAAATAATTTCCTACCCCAGAGACAGACCCCAAAAGATTTTTTTAAGTATGAGCAAAAAAGCTAGAAAAACCATAGATTCCTTCTATACAGAGAAAGAGCGGGTATCCAACCCCGAGGAAGTTGACAGCAGAGAATCAACAGACAACAACCTAAAGGGGAACGATTCCTGCCCACCATCACATAACTCTCTCCTAGAAGAAGCTCTTAAAAAATTGAGGGAGATCGAAGAAAAATGGGGAAAAGAAAGGGAAGTTATGATAGAGAATAACAACGTCCTGAAATTGGAGTTGGAAAAAATAAAGAATTCACAGGACATGCAGGGAAACAAAATTAGTGAATTAGAAAAGGTTAAAAAAACACAGGAAAGTAGGATTTCTGAATTGGAAAAGATAAAAAAGTCTCAAGAAAATAGAATTTCTGAATTGGAAAAAGAAAATAATTCTCAAAAAAAAAAAATTAGGGAAATGGAAAAAAACTCAATAGAGCAAAATAATTCATTTAAAAACGAAATTGGGCATTTACAAAAAGAACTAAAAACTGTGAAAGAAGAAAATAACTCCTTAAAAGTCAGGATGGAACAAATAGAAATGAATGATTCACAGAGAACCCAAGAATCAGTCAAACAAAACAAAAAAAAATGAGAAGCTGGAGAACAACGTCAAATACTTACTGGGAAAATCTATAGACCTGGAAAATTGATCTAGGAGAGATAATCTGCGGATTATTGGACTTCCAGAAAACTATGACCAAAAAAAGAGCCTAGATTCTATTTTACAGGAAATTATCAAAGAGAACTGTCCAGAGATAATAGAAACAGAAGGGAAAGTAGATGTGGAAAGAATTCATCGAACTCCTTCTGAAATAGACCCTAACAAAAGAACACCATGGAATATTGTGGCTAAGCTGCAGAATTACCACACAAAGGAGAAAATCCTGCAAGCAGCTAGAAAAAAACAATTTAAATACCAAGGTGCCACAATAAGGGTCACCCAAGATCTGGCTGCCTCCACATTAAAAGATAGAAGGGCCTGGAACCTGATATTCCGTAAGGCAAAAGATCAAGGACTGCAACCAAGAATGAACTACCCAGCTAAGTTTAGCATCTTTTTCCATGGAAGAAGATGGTCATTCAATGAAACAGAGGAATTCTATATGTTTCTAAGAAAAAAACCAGACTTAAACAAAAAATTTGATCTACATCCACAAGACTGAAGAGAAACAGAAAAAGGTACACAGAACCCTTGAGAACTGTAACTTTGTTGTGGGTATATAAAAAATACTCAAGGATAATTTGATTTTACTGATATAAAAGAAAAAAAGGGGGGTGTGGTAAAGGGAAGGAGGTCGGTTCAGAAAAAGGGGAAGGAGTGATAAAAAGAGGGAAACTACATCCCAGGAAGAGACATAGAAAATACACCATATCTGAGGGAACTTAGTGAGGGGGAGAATCATTGTGTGAATCTTACTCTCATCAGAAGAGGCTCAAAGAGTAAATAATTAACATATTTGTTTTTCAGAGAATTTTCTCTCACCTCATTAAAAGGGGGAGAGGAAAAGGGGAAAGGAAAAGGAGAATAAGTGAAGGGACTTGGAGGGAGGGGGGAGGGATCCTAAAAAAAAAAAAAAAGAGGGAGGGTTGCGTGACAAAAGGGGGGTCTGTAAATTAAATATCGGGGAGGGGGATCAGGGGGGTCAAGGGAAAAAAGTATAATCTGGGGATAATACGATGGCAGGAAACACAGAATTAGTAATTTTAACTGTAAATGTTAATGGGATGAACGATCCCATCAAACGGAGACGGATAGCAGATTGGATCAAAAAGCAGAACCCTACAATATGTTGTCTACAGGAAACACACTTAAAGCAGGGAGATACATACAGAGTAAAGGTAAAAGGTTGGAACAGAGCCTATTATGCTTCAGGTAAAGCCAAAAAAGCAGGGGTAGCTATCCTTATCTCAGATCAAACAAAAGCAGAAGTAGATCTCGTTAAAAAAGATAAGGAAGGAAACTATATCCTGCTGAAAGGTAGCATAAATAATGAAGCCATATCAATACTAAACATATATGCACCAAGCGGTATAGCATCTAACTTTCTAAAGGAAAAGTTAAGAGAACTGCAAGAAGAAATAGACAGTAAAACTATAATAGTGGGAGATCTCAACCTTGCACTCTCAGATTTAGACAAATCAAACCATAAAACAAACAAGAAAGAAATTTTAAAAGTAAATAGAACATTAGAAAAACTAGGTATGATAGTCCTTTGGAGAAAACTGAATGGCAATAGGAAGGAATATACTTTCTTCTCAGCAGTTCATGGATCCTATACAAAAATTGACCATATATTAGGACATAAAGATCTCAAAATTAAATGTAGGAAGGCAGAAATAATAAATGCCTTCTTCTAAGATCACAATGCAATAAAAGCTACATTCAGTAAAAAGTTAGGGGTAAATAGACCAAAAAGTAATTGGAAACTGAATAATCTCATCTTAAAGAATGACTGGGTGAAAGAGCAAATTATAGAAACAATTAACAATTTCACCCAAGATAATGATAATGATGAGACATCACATCAAAATCTTTGGGATGCAGCTAAAGCAGTAATAAGGGGAAATGTTATATCTTTAGAGGCTTATTTGAAGAAAATTGAGAAAGAGAAGATTAACGAATTGGGCTTACAACTTAAAAGGCTAGAAAAAGACCAAATTATAAACCCCCAACCAAAAATTAAACTCGAAATACAAAAATTAAAAGGAGAAATCAATAAAATTGAAAGTAAAAAAACTATTGAATAAATAAATAAAACCAAGAGTTGGTTTTATGAAAAAGCCAATAAAATAGATAAACCTTTAGTAAATTTGATCAAAAAAAAGAAAGAGGAAAATCAAATTGATAGTCTTACAAATGAAAAGGGGGATCTTTCCACCAATGAAGAGGAAATTAGAGAAATAATAAGGAGTTACTTTGCCCAACTTTATGCCAATAAATTTGATAACTTAAGTGAAATGGATGACTTCCTCCAAAAATATAGGCTCCCTAGATTAACAGAGGAGGAGATAAATTGCTTAAATAGTCCCATTTCAGAAAAAGAAATAGAACAAGCTATTAATCAACTCCCCAGGAAAAAATCCCCAGGGCCAGATGGATTCACATGTGAATTCTACCAAACATTTAAAGAACAATTAGCCCCAATGTTATATAAATTATTTGAAAAAATAGGGGATGAAGGAGTCCTACCAAACTCCTTTTATGACACAGACATGGTACTGATACCTAAACCTGGTAGATCGAAAACTGAGAAAGAAAATTATAGACCAATCTCCTTAATGAATATTGATGCTAAAATCTTAAATAAGATATTAGCAAAAAGACTTCAGAAAATCATCTCCAAGATAATACACTATGATCAAGTAGGATTTATTCCAGGAATGCAGGGCTGGTTTAATATTAGGAAAACTATTAATATAATTGACCATATTAATAATCAAATTAATAAGAACCATATGATCATCTCAATAGATGCAGAAAAAGCATTTGACAAAATCCAACATCCATTCCTACTAAAAACTCTTGAGAGTATAGGAATAAATGGATTATTCCTTAGAATAATCAGGAGTATATATTTAAGACCGTCAGTAAGCATAATATGCAATAGAAATAAACTGCAACCTTTCCCAGTAAGATCAGGAGTGAAACAAGGTTGCCCACTATCACCATTACTATTCAATATAGTACTAGAAACGCTAGCCTCGGCAATAAGAGCCGAGAAAGAGATTCAAGGAATTAGAGTAGGAAATGAGGAAATTAAACTATCACTTTTTGCAGATGACATGATGGTATACTTAGAGAACCCCAAAGACTCTGCTAAAAAGCTACTAGAAATAATTCAAAATTTCAGCAAAGTGGCAGGATACAAAATAAATCCACATAAATCCTCGGCATTTTTATATATCACTAACAAAATGCAACATCAAGAGATACAAAGAGAAATTCCATTCCAAACAAATGTTGAGAGTATAAAATATTTGGGAATCCATCTACCAAAGAAAAGTCAGGAATTATATGAGAAAAATTACAAAACACTTGCCACAAAAATAAAATCAGATTTAAATAATTGGAAAGACATTCAGTGCTCTTGGATAGGCCGAGCGAATATAATAAAGATGACAATACTCCCCAAACTAATCTATTTATTTAGTGCTATACCAATCAGACTCCCAAGAAACTATTTTAATGACCTAGAAAAAATAACAACAAAATTCATATGGAAGAATAAAAGGTCAAGAATTGCAAGGGAACTAATGAAAAAAAACTCAGAGGAAGGTGGTCTAAGTGTACCTGATCTAAAGCTATATTATATAGCAGCAGTCACCAAAACCATTTGGTATTGGCTAAGAAATAGACCGGTAGATCAGTGGAACAGATTAGATACAAAGGACAAAAAAGGGTACATCTATAGCAATCTAATCTTTGACAAACCCAAAGATTCCAACATTAGGGATAAAAATTCATTATTCGGAAAAAACTGTTGGGAAAACTGGAAATTAGTATGGCAGAAATTAGATATGGATCCACACTTAACACCATATACCAAGATAAGATCAAAATGGGTCCATGATTTAGGCATAAAGAGGGAGATAATAAATAGATTAGAGGAACAGAGGATAATCTACCTCTCAGACTTGTGGAGGAGGAAGGAATTTATGACCAGAGGAGAACTAGAGATCATTATTGATCACAAAATAGAAGATTTTGATTACATCAAACTAAAAAGTTTCTGTACAAATAATACTAATGCAAACAAGATTAGAAGGGAAGTAACAAATTGGGAAAATATTTTTAAAAACAAAGGTTCTGAAAAAGGTCTCATTTCCAAAATATATAGAGAACTGACCATAATTTATAAGAAACCGAACCATTCTCCAATTGATAAATGGTCAAAGATATGAACAGACAATTCTCAGAGGAAGAAATTGAAACTATATCCACTCACATGAAAGAGTGTTCCAAATCACTACTGATCAGAGAAATGCAAATTAAGACCACTCTGAGATACCACTACACACCTGTCAGATTGGCTAAGATGACAGGAACAAATAATGACAAATGTTGGAGGGGATGTGGGGAAATTGGGACACTAATACATTGCTGGTGGAATGGTGAAAGAATCCAGCCATTCTGGAGAGCAATCTGGAATTATGCCCAAAAAGTTATCAAACTGTGCATACCCTTTGACCCAGCAGCGCTACTACTGGGATTATATCCCAAAGAAATACTAAAGAGCGGAAAGAGACATATATGTGCCAAAATGTTTGTGGCAGCTCTTTTTGTTGTAGCTAGAAACTGGAAGATGAATGGATGTCCATCAGTTGGAGAATGGTTGGGTAAATTGTGGTATATGAAGGTTATGGAATATTATTGCTCGGTAAGAAATGACCAGCAGGAGGAATATAGAGAGGCCTGGAGAGACTTAAATCAACTGATGCTGAGTGAAATGAGCAGAACCAGAAGATCACTGTACACTTCAACGACAATACTGTATGAGGATGTATTCTGATGGAAGTGGAAATCTTCAACATAAAGAAGATCCAACTCACTTCCAGTTGATCAATGATGGACAGAGGTAGCTACACCCAGAGAAGAAACACTGGGAGGGGAATGAAAATTGTTAGCACTAATATCTGTCTGCCCAGGTTGCATGTACCTTCGGATTCTAATGTTTATTGTGCAACAAGAAAATGATATTCGCACACATGTATTGTACCTAGACTATATTGTAACACATGTAAAATGTATGGTATTGCCTGTCGTCGGGGGGAGGGAATAGAGGGAGGGGGGGGTAATTTGGAAAAATGAATACAAGGGATAATATTATAAAATATATATATATATATATAAAAAAAATCCTGAAAGAAGAAATAGAAATGGATGTTACAATTAACTGCAGACATTATAAAATACTTTAGAGTCTGCCTCCTAAGATGAGCCAAGAAACTATGTAAATAATTACAAAAATACAGTTAGATCTAAACAATTAGAGAAATAATAGAGTAATTAACTCAGGGACCTGCTGAGTCATTGTAATAAAATTCAACCTGAATTAATATATTTATTCAGTTCTATACCAATAAAATTGCAAAAAAAAAAATGGAAATATAGAAAATTTATTGGGAAGACTAAAAGATTGAGAATTTCAAAGAAATAATTGAAAAATATCTTGAAGGAAGGTTGCTCAGCAATATGAGATCTTAAAACGTATTACAAAGTGATCATCAAAGTAATCTGATATTAGCAAAGAAACAGTAAAAGATCAGTGGAACAGATAAGGCATAAAAATATTGTAGCAAATAACTATAGTAATTTATTGTTTGTAAACTCAAAGATGCAAGCTTTTAGAACTTTTTGACAAAGATTACTGATAAATTGGAAAGCAGATCACCAGAAACTAGTAGATTGCTGTTTTACATTGTATATACCAAGGTAATGTCAAAATGGGTACCTGATTTAGACATAAAGGATGATATTATAAGCAATTAGGAGAATGTGGGATAGTTTACTTATAAGAATTAGGGATGTGAAGAATGTATAAAAAATTAGTAAAGAAATAAATTTGGATTACATCAATTTAAAGATTTTTGCACAAAAAAAATGCAACCAATATTAGAAGGGAAGACAGAAACTAAAAGGACAGGTGTGATAAAAAATTATCTGGTAAAGGCTTCATTTCACAAGTATAAGGAGAATTCAGTCAACTTTATTTTGAAAAAAAAAAAAACACCAACAATAAGTAATTCCTCAAATTATAAATGTTCAAAAGAAATGAATATTCAATTTTCAAAGTAATCAAACCATATTTATAGTCATATAAAATATCTATAATGCTATTGATCAGATAAATACAAAAAAACAAAAAACTAAAAACTATCGTGGACTACTCACCACACCCACTCATACAACTGTCAGATTGGCTAATATGACAAAAAAGAAAAATTACATAGATTGAAGGAGATATAGGAAAATTGAGACACTAATAATGTAGTGTTGGTGGAATTGTGAACTGATTCAACTGATTCAACCATCCAATTTAATTTAAAAACAAGTCCAAAGGACTATAAATCTCTACTTAGATTTAGACCCAGTATTAACACTCCCAAAGACATTGTTAAAAAAAAATAAAAGAATTTATGAATACAAACATATTTATAACAGTTTTTATTTTTATTTTTGTTTTTATTTTTTTGTGATGGCAAAAGAATTGGAAATTGCAGGGATGTTCATTACCTAAGGAAAAGCTAAAGAAGTCCTTGTATAGAAGTCCTGTGATTAAATTATATTTCACTATAAGAAATAATGAGCAGATAACTCTCAGAAAAAGTTGGAAAGACTTAAATTAACTGATACAAAATCAGATGATCAGAACCAGAAAATAATGTACCCAATATCAGCAATATTGTGTGAAATCAATTGTGAAAAATAAGTTATTCTCTGAAATCATCTCAGAATTATTCAAGATAATTGCAAAAGATTTATTCTTCTCCAAAGAAAGAACTAAAAAAAGATTGAATGCATATTGAAGCATACATTAAAAAATATTTACCTTCTCTTTTTATTTTATTTATTTTGACCTGTGTTTCCTTTCTCAATACAATAACATGGAAATATGTTTTGTTTGACTGAGCAAAATTACTTGCTTTCTTATAGATAGTTATAGAGATAGTAAGAAAATATTTTAAACTCAATTTTAAAAAGGAATATTAAAATATTCATATATGTGTAATTGAGAAAAAAATAAAATACAAATTATTTTTAAATAGAAAAATATATAACAAGAAATGATAGCAACTTTAAAGCAGATTTACAATTACAGATATAGACTAACCTTATATGTCACAAAAAGTTCCAAAGATTTGACCAAAATGTAAAACATGACAATATGAAAAAAAAAAGAAGAAAAATTATATTATTACAGATTCTTTGTCAGACAAGGAATTAAGGTAGTCAGGAAAACTAAGCTAGATAGTGTCAATGAAATGAAAAAAATATATATTTCTTTGAAGAAAAAATTTTTAAATGTGTCAATAATTTGAAGAGAAGGAATTTTAAAAAATATATATAAAACATTTGATCTAAGTTTGATATTCAGTATATAAAGGGAAGCAATTCAAAAATTTAAAACTGCAAAGAACAAATAGTCAAGGAATGTGAAATGGTTTTCAAAAGAAGCAAAAGACCTGTAAGATTGTTGCAAATTTCTAATTGTAAGAAAAATAAAAATGAAGACAACTCTAAATTTTCATGTCACAATAAAACTTTGTACCTCAGTGATACAATGAATAAAATGTCAGGTCTGGTGTCAAGAAGACTCATATTTGTGAGTACAAACTGTCTTCATTATACTTCCTGGACAAATTATTTAACCCCATTTGTCTAAGTTTCTTCATTTGTAAAATTAGCTATTTCACAACTCTTTAAACCATAGAATTTTATGAAGCACCATTTACCATCTCAGATGGCATTTATGGTTCAACATTCTTTGTAGCAACAGGCTTCCATGGCCTAAACATAATCATTGGCAGAACATAGAAAATAACTCCATTTTCTTGGCTGAAAAAACTGCAAATGGGATTAGGAAGAGTCAGACATGATTGAACAACAATAATCTATCCATCTCTCTTACCTACATTTCTTTTGCTTTAGTATACTTTTTTTGTTTTATGAATATCATTTCTTATTTTCAATAAAACATAAACATAAAATATTGATTCAAATTGAACTACACCTCCAGACTTGCATCTAAGCTTTTGATCATATTCTCTTTTCCTGGAATGCTTCATCTTCTATCCATTTGCTTATATGCTACTAACAATAAAGACACATTTCAAGTGCTGTCTATTCTATAAAGCCCATTTTGATCTCTGGATCTCATTAACCTGTCTATTGTCTGACCTCCAAAGCATATTAACAAGCACCTAACAATTTAAAATTTAATTATATTCTTTCTTTGTGTGTCTGTTTGTGTGTGTACTGATATTAATCTAAAAATTTCTATTAATGGTCTATGTCTTACATTCCTTCTACAGCTCCTTAAACTCTAGGGTAATGCTGAACATTGACTCTGTGCTGAACAATTGTTTTTAATTGTTTGTTTATAAATAAATGAAACAACAATGTGAAAATAAGTACAAATAAAACACATAGCCCTTAACAATAAATAGGGAAATATTACTCATTGAAGTGATAGAGATAATGCATCAGAAAGTTTTATATTTTCAAATAATTTCTGAATGTGTTCTAGACTACATTTACTAGACCTGCATTGAATTCAAAGATAAGTTAGGAAGAGAAAAAGCTATTCACTGGTAATGGGAATACCATCTGCTGATGAAAATATTATTTTTCCTGACTCAACTGAGTGAGTCTGTTAAACTGAGTGATTAACAAATTACATTGCCAACTTATTCAAACATATAAAAAAGAAAGGAACCATTACAATCGTCACTACATATGTATCAACTCTAAATGATGTTTAAAATATAGTATTTTTTGCACCTTTTGAAGGGTGAAAGTTCATTGTTCACCACTAAAAAACCAAACAACAAACTAAACAAATAAGTAAATACCTGTAAAGGGCTAGAACTGAGCAAAACACTTGGATAATGGAGCACGTGAGACTAATTGCCAATTGGATAATTCTCTATTAACATGTTTGAAGGATGACCTTCCCCAACTATTAGGTGTTGGCTGGATCGGTGGGTGTGAACAAAGGAGGGGTAGTGACAGGAGTGGGTGGAGTAAGAGGAAGAAATTGAGGCATTCTCCTGGTGGTGGAGAGAGAGGAAGGAGGTCTGGAGATTGCTAGATCTAATCCCCTCACTGCAACCACAAAAGACCAAGAATAAAGACTTTTGATTATCCTGACTCTAGCTAATTTCTAGGAAAACAGAGTTCCAACATTTGGCTTCCAACACGGACCAGACACCCTACCTCCATTGAAGTCCTCCAGTGACCAGGAGACTAAGTGGATATTCTAATAGACAAATAAGGAAGTTACTTTGTTAAGGGCTAAACCAGCACTCTCTTATAGCTGAAATGGGGCAGATGTTAGCTAAAGACATTCCCTTGACCTCAGTAGACTCAGCTCCAGGCCCAGCTTCATCCCCACCCAGGAGTGGTACTATAGAGAGTATAATTAAGATAATTGAGGAGCAGAGTTTACTTATAACCTGGGTACAGATTGCTAAACGCTTGGGCACATTAAAACACACATCCCCCTGGTTCTTAGAGGAAGAAAAACTAAGTGTAGATAACTGGAAGCTAGTGGGACTTCTAATGAAAAAATTCAACACAAAAAATAGGCATTGTTCAATTTCCACAGAGGTATTTTATACATCTCTCTCTCTCTCTCTCTCTCTCTCTCTCTCTCTCTCTCTCTCTCTCTCTCTCTCTCTCTCTCTGTATATATATAGGAAGGAAGTGTGAGGAAAAAAAGAAAGATCAAAATCTTGCCCCAGGGCAAGAGGATTTAAATGAGGAACTAGGGTGTAGTGACTCTGATTCTTTTGAAGAAGCTTCAACCCAGTCTAAAGAGCAGATTATTGACAGGCCTACATCAACTCCACCTTCAGGGATGGAGGGAGGAGGAGTAGTGGGAGGGGCAGTGATATCATCAGCACCTCCCCCCAGCAATCACCAACTCCTATAACTAGATTAAAGAAAGCAATTTTTAAAGCTTCAGAAGAAGGAAAAGAAATAGATAGTGATTTCAAACTTCAAATTTTACCTGTGATTCAACAGTTTAACTCTTCAGGCCAAAAAATAGAAGATATGTTCCTTTTGATATAGACATCCTCAAAGACCTGAAAAAAACTTGCATTCTCTATGGGGCTGCATCAGCTTATGTTAAGATGTTACTACAGAATTTGGTTTATGGACTCTTAACCCCTAGTGACTGGAAATCCATTGCAAGGATGTGCTTGGAACCTGGACATAACTTGTTATGGCTTTCTGAATATAGTGAGCTCTATAGGATACAAGCCCAACAAAATAGTAAAAGTGGAGTTAATACTTCAATCACCTGTGACCTACTAACCAGGTAGGTTCTTATACAG